>NC_057722.1:4566029-4573402 GCF_004010195.1 Chiloscyllium plagiosum | reverse complement strand
CCTGCCCCTCTTCCGCGGTTACGTTAGAGCCCGGGTGTCCTTGGAGAAGGAGCACGCAGTGTCCACCAACACCCTGGAGATGTTCAGGGAGAGGTGGGTGCCGCAGGGAGTGGAGTGCATTATTTCCCCCTCCAACTCTATTTTAACTTAATCCCTGCCCTCCCCTTCACTGTTTGATCACGCAGCACTGCCCTTTTGCGAAGGGCAGTGTTTGTCACTGGCCACTCAGGTGTTTTCCTATCTTCCTGGTGGTGGAAATTGAATAAAGATTTGTGCACCTTATGTCTCTCACTGTGTCTCACACCTGCACACACACAACATGGATGCTGGGGAAAAAATAAGCACTACCGCAGTTAGGCGGTAGTGTGGGGGGTTAAGAAAAAAAAACAGGGGTTTTTAAATAAAAAATAAAAAAATAAAAAGGCCAAATTCAGGAGTATTTGAAACAAAGAATCATAGAATGGCTAAGTGTGGGAACAGGCTCTTCAGCCCAGCAAATCCACACCGATCCTACAAAGTGTATCCTACCCACACCCATTCCCCTATTACTCTACATTTACCCCTAACCTACACATCTCTGAACACTATGGTCAGTTTAGCACGGCCAATTCACCTAACTTGCACATCTTTGTGATTGTGGGAGGAAACCCACACAGACACGGGGAGAATGTGCAAACTCCACACGGACAGGCATCCAACGCGGGAATTGAACCCGGGTCCTTGCGCCGTGAGGCAGCAGTGCTAACCACTGGGCCACTGTGCCACCCACAAAGCTGAAAGATTTGCCTTGTTTGTACTAGATACCGTGTCACCAGCAAAAAAAAAGCTTCACCTTGAAGGACAGTTCTTGAGATAAATGTTACTTAGAAAAGAAAGCGAAGGAAGTTAACCGTCAGGAGTTCGGAATCACTTTGGATTGTGTTCAGAAAAATCAAATGACTACTTAACCGAAAGCATAAAATATACATGTGAAGTGTGTTTTCAAGTTGTGTTGGAAATAAAAATGGAAAAAGTTATTTTCTACAGTTTAAAGTATTGGTTGCTTTCAGCAGTGTTTAGTCAGTTGTGTTTTTGGTCAGTTTATAATAAGTCTGTAAAGTTTATAATTAAAATGTAAAATCTTGTACTATCAGCTGTCAACTGCGAGTTATTTTTTAAAAAGTTTTGATCTCCGTCAGGATTATAATAAGCTTGATCGGGGTTCTTCAGTTTTTGATCCTTCTGCTAATGAAGTAGCTACCTCCTACCTACTCTGTCTAGAACCTTTGTAACTTTGAACACCTTGACTGAGTTGCTTTTTTACTTTTGTGAAGAATGGCTGAAAGCAAAGTTTCAGGGTGTGATTATCACTGCCGTTTTCCGAGCTAAGCCTTAAGACTAGACGAGAGACGGAATGGGGCCATGGACACGGGACACATCTTTATTACTTAAGTAGTGTTGGCATTGCCATCTCCTGATGAAAGTAAAAGAAGCAGCAAAGCATTTGAGAGTTGGATAGGCTTCAGTAGGACACTGCTGAAGGTAGGGCAGGTGGTAGCATTGTGCTAATGTCATTGGAGGAGTGATGGATGGGTCTGGGATAATGCTTCAGCTGGTCTCTGTAATGGTGACGATATCAATTATTATTAGAAACCCTGGAAATCTGCTGTCCTGACCTGGTCTGACCTACATGTGACTGACTCTTAATTGTCCTCTGAAATGGCCCAGCAATCCTTTCGGATATGGGGCAGTTCGGGTTGAGCAATAAGTGTTGGCCTGGTTAATGACGCCCACGTCTCATTTACAGGGTACGGAAAGTGAAAAGGTTTGGATTCTCTATTGAGTGGCATAGATTGCATTTAAAAGAGAGATGGTTTTCTGGATGGTCATGTGCCATGGTCAGACTGTGAAAACTTTCAAAAGATGAGCTGTCTTCTATGGAGAACTACATTATGAATCTAACCAAATTGTAGAGAAAGTTGCAGAAAGTCAATTTTGGAGATTGTTCATTGTGTTTAGCTTGAAGTTAAGGATAGTCTAAAGGTGTCTCATATAAACAGGCTTCTAGTCCTAAATAGTGCTTTTTGTTAATCATTCATGGGATGAGGGCATCTCTAGCTAGGCCAGCATTTATTGACCATCTCTAATTGCCCAGAGGGCAGTTAAGAGTCAACCGCATCATTGTGAGTCTGGGGTCACATGTAGGCCAGACCAGATAAGGGTGACCGATTTCCTTCCCTAAAGGACATCAGTGAACCAACAATCGTTGTCATCACCAAACCCGAAAGAAGTGGAATTTTCATTCTCCCCTAACCCATGCTTTGATTGGAATTATTCTAGATAACAATTTCTGTTTTCTCCAACAATCAACAATGGGTTCATAGTCATCATTAGACTTCTAATTCCAGATATTTATTGAATTCAGATTTCATTATCTGCTGTGGCGGGATTTGAAGACAGGTGCCCAGAACGTTAGCTGAGTCTCTGTATTAACCATCCTGCAATAATACCATTTGGCTGGTGTCTTCCCCCATTGAGTTCTCAGAAAGAGCCTTCCCATTGGAATTGATATTTGTTTCCTTGAAAGGAATTTCTGGGAATACAGTCCCTTCCAGCAGCAAATGGGACATTCTGTGGTGTCACAAAAGATGATTGCCAGGGACCATTCTGATACTGAGCACTGATGTTAGTACAACTGAATAGTTACAAACTGCAGGAATGAGGGGGAAGGCACTCGCAGTTAATCCTCCCTGATGACAGAATTGGAACTGCATTGGAAGATAAATAAACTCCAGCAAAGCCCTGAGAAAGAGTTAACAGCTAATTCAATGGCACCTCAAAGTATCATTATTCCATGAATACCCCTAAGTAGAAGAGTCCTTGAGTCACAGACTTCAATGTTGAAGATGATAATGTCCCACCTCAGTAACCAAACAGGCTGTTGGCTAGCTCAGCTGGCTGGACGGCTGGTTTGTGGTGCGAAGTGATGCTAACAGTGGAAGAAGAATAGAAATTGCTGGAAAATCTCAGCAGGTCTGGCAGCATCTATGGGGAGAAAGCAGAGTCAACGTTTCAGGTTCAGTGACTCTCCCTCAGAACTGATGGGAGCTAGGAAAAGGTTGATATTTAGTCAGAAGATGGGGTAGAGCGAGGGTTGAGAGTAAACGAAAGGGGGAGGTAGAGCCCAAAGAGAGAGAAGAATAGTTGGATGAACGAAGGAGTGGGTAAAGGTCAGCCTGGGAGACTGAAGAGCAGATAATGGGGACTGTTAGTGGCTGACAGTGGGTAGTGTGTGGTAGCTGCCCATGCTGATGACCAGGCCTGGTGTGTGGGGGTGGGGGAAAGCATGTGAAATGGTGTACATGCCCTAAAATTGTTGATCTTGAGATTAGGCCCAGAAAGCTTAATTCCCACATTGCCTGAGGTTACCATGAAGGACTCCCCTTCTCAACCTCTTCCCTTGCCTGAGGGTGTCCTTAGGTTAAACTCACCTCTCATTCTCTCTAATGAGAGAGCAGCCATATGATCTTCTGGGACTAGAGTGACTTTACAAGCTACAAGAAGTTTTAGTCCAGTAATAAGTGATTCATTTAAACATACTGTGGTCAGTAGTTTACACTTCGACAATACGTGGAGCAGATTGTTTTGAAAATGTTATCTAGAATAACTTCAATCAAAGCATGGGTTAGGGGAGTATGAAAATTCCACTTCTTTCGGTTTGGTGAAGACAACGTGTTGAGTGATAATTCGCCACACACTAGTTGTAGAAAGCCACGTTACTTGTACTACTGTGAAAATACTTACTATTGGATAAGCCTTTCCTAAAAATTGCATAAATGAAGCTGAACTTGCAACAGGATGAAGCAATTATTTGCTTTGGCAGGTCAGTCCTGCTGATGACCAGATCAGGACATTATTGATCCCACCCTTTTTGAAAAAAATAAACTTGCAACCTCCAATCTGCACGCTAAACAATTGTTACTCCCATCAGATGACAACCTGAGAGGGAGTGAAAAAAAGCCAAGTTTTTGTGAGAGGGGAAAGATTTAAAGGGGACTTCAGGGGTGGCCTTTTCATGCAAAGAATGGTGCGTGTATGGAATGAGCTGCCAGAGGAAGTGGTGGAGGCTGATACAATTACAACACTTAAAAGGCACCTGGGATGGGTACACGAATAGGAAGGGTTTAAAGGGATATGGACTAATTGCTGGCAAATGGGACTAGATTAATTTTGGATATCTGGTCGGCATGGATGATTTGGACCGAAGAGTCTGTTTCCGTGCTCTATCTTAATGATTCTTAATGTGCTCAATGACTCTATCTTATTGATGGAGACATTTCATTCATCCTCCTTGCCCTGGATTAAAAACCCTGTTAAAGAACACGATTAATGAGAAATGGGCATGGCTTATCAGAAAAAGTAGGACATGTATGTTTAAAAAAAGGACATAGTTACACCTATGGCTAAGGCTTCCATTGACATATGACTGAGTGAGATTTTATTCTTTATTCTTTACGTTTTTTTCTTTTATTTATTCTTCTGCCTTTTATATTCTATGTTTTGATTTATTTTTCTGTGTTTTAAGATGGTGCCGAAGAGTGGCAACATTTTTCACTGTATTTTGTATCAAAAAACACATGACAATAAATAAATCAAATTCATACTATTTGGATTCAGAACTGGCTCAAAAGTAGAAGACAGAGGGTGGTGGTGGAGGGTTGTTTTTCAGACTGAAGGCCTGTGACCAATGGAGTGCCACAAGGATCGGTGCTGGGTCTACTGCTTTTCATCATTTATATCAATGATTTGGATGCGATCACAGAAGGTATAGTTAGTAAGTTTGCAGGTGACACCAAAATGGAAGGTTTAGTGGACAGCAAAGAAGGTTACCTCAGATTATAACGGGGTTTTCATCAGATGGGCCAATGGGCCAAGGAGTGGGAAATGGAGTTTCATTTTGATAAATGTGAGGTGCTACATTTTTGAAAGGCTAATCAGGGCCTGGTAAGGTTCTGGGGAGTATTGCTGAACAAACAGACTAGAAATGCAGGTTCATTGTTCCTTGAAAGTAGAGTCACGGTAGATAGGATAGTGAAGAAGGTATTTGGTATGCTTGCCTTTATTGGTCCGTGCATTGAACGTAGGAGTTGGGAGGTCATGTTGTGGCTGTACAGGACATTGGTTAGGCCACTTTTGGAATATTATGTGCAATTCTGGTCTCCCTGCTGTAGGAAGGATGGTGTGAAACTTGAACAGTTTCAGAAAAGATTTACAAGGATGTTGCCAGGGTTGGGTGGTTTGAGTTTTAAGGAGAGGTTGAATAGATTGGGGATATTTTCCGTGGAGTGTCAGAGGCTGAAAGGTGACCTTACAGAGGTTTATAAAATCATGAAAGGCATAGATAACGTAAATAGACTATGTCTTTTCCCTGGGCATAGGTTTAGGGTGAGAGGGGAAAGATATAAAAAGGACCTAAGGGGCAATGTTTTCACGCAGAGGGTTATGCGTGTATGGAATGAGCTGCCAGAGGGAGTGGTGGAAGCTGGTACAATCGCAACATTTAAAAGGCATCTGAATGGGTATTTGAATAGGAAGGGTTTGGAGGGATATGGGCCGGGTGCTGGCAGGTGGGACTAGATTGGGCTGGGATACCTGGTCAGCATGGACGGGTTGGACCGAAGGGTCTGTTTCCATGCTGTACATCTCTGTGACTCTAGTTGTTGCCATGGGTTTAATGGCATGGGACAAAGAAACATTTTCAGTTTAAACTTCATGGGTGTGGCAACCTGATTTATTCTGTGATGCACAATGTGGGGGGAGAAGGGTGGGTATCTGCAGATGAATTCACAGAGAACTGGAACGACACTGGGCTTGGTGAGCTGAATGCCAGTGAGGGTGTTGGAGTTTACTCATGGAATGTTTAGAGACTCATAAAAATATGAACCTCGTGGCTGTAGCTGATGGTTCTTTTCGCAATGGAGTCAACATGCCGAGTTTGACGAGATGTTCTGTCAGATCTTAACTGACGGTCTGCTGATCCAATAACATCTGTCTGTACAATGGATTTCTTTCAGGTAGCTGGGGGCTATAGTCCTTATTGGTCTGGGAGAGGAATCTTCTATTCCCCGTTGTGCTGGGTGAGAGCTCCCTGACCAGAAGGAACTGCAGTTTGCTCCATTTTTATTTTCAGCACACCCCAGTGTGTTACTCACAGGGAGAAGGATTTTAATCCAGGTTGACATTTTCGAGAGAATTCCAAGAGGTGAAAGACTTCATGTACTTCTGTCCAAGGTGAACCATGGTCATGGTGATTTATTATTCAGTAACAGTGTTGAGAAAATCCGAAAGGTCTGGCTCATTTGATAGTGATTGTCCAACATGGTTGTCAAAATATTGAAACTTCGTTTCAGTTAATCAGGATTGATTATACATTGATTAAAGCAATTAATAGGAGGTGATGAGACACCATTTGCTTGCTCTTAATGAGGGAGAGAATACAGTAGGGACTGGGTGGCACTAAGCACCCAGAAAGCTGCAGCATCACTGGGGCAAAGTACATATCAGAAGGATGCACCAAATGGAGGAATGCAACCATTGTAGAGAGAGAGAAGAAGAATTGCATACCCCCTAACGAAACCTGACGTGTAGTTCACGTCATGGGTCTGGGAGTGAAACATGCACAAGAAATGGACCAGTCATGTGAATGGGAAAGAGAGTTCTGATTGTCCAGAAACACTTCTGGAAGTAGAAGCCCTCAGGATGTGAAAGTTTCACTGATTCAAACAAATGGAAAGATAATAAAAGAGGTGAAAGCAAGGAGTCGCCTGGCTGAGAATAGGATCCATCCACGCAATGAATTAATAAGCGTCAGTCAGGGCATGGCCAACCTTGTCTTGCAGATGGGAATGTTTGGAACATCTCCTTCAAGTTAGCAATGGTAAGGCGGAAGGTTTGGGATTTTGAAGAGTAATTTGGAGATTACGATGCTAGAATTGATCCCCCTTGCAACAGGAAAATGAACCCTGAATCTTGGCTCTAACCCCATACTGATGGGAATCTAGGCCAGTCAATATCAAAGCCACATTTTTATTGAAGTGAGAACTTTTTTTGAGTGAAGTGTTATTGAATCTGCTGAAAGAGGCTGGAAGAGAACCAATGGGAACTAAAACACTATGATGATGATGTTTGAAGGGAATGGGATTTCTCCTTCTACCTCCTACCCCCTTCCCACATCCCATCTCTCTTTCTTTCTCTCTTTCTTTCTCTCTTTCTTTTCTCTCTTTCTTTCTCTCTTTCTTTCTCTCTTTCTTTCTCTCTTTCTTTCTCTCTTTCTTTCTCTCTCTTTCTCTCTCTTTCTCTCTCTTTCTCTCTCTTTCTCTCTCTTTCTCTCTCTT
>NC_057722.1:4518759-4565362 GCF_004010195.1 Chiloscyllium plagiosum | reverse complement strand
TCTCTCTCTCTCTCTCTCTCTCTCTCTCTCTCTCTCTCTCTCTGTGTTCCTCCCTCTCCCCCTACACACACACCTGCTTGCTGGTGTTGTCCTCTGGCTGTCTCCCATTCTGTTTCTCCCCCTAACCTGCTTCCTTGCTCTCCACTGCCTGCTCTTTCTTGCTTCTAGTCCCAATCTAATATGTTATTGTTTTATCCATTGCTGCTGTCACTGACCTGTTCAAACTGTACAGTCTGAGTGTTCCTGAACCAAACTGTGGCAGCAATATGTGAAGATTAAATGCCACACATCCGTCTGACTGCTGTACCCTTTTTGACGGTGCCACCTAGATATGTTTCAGACTCTGGTAATGCTCTGAGTGACTGTGTGCATTATTGATCTGGACAGCGATGGACAAGGTCAGAAATCTCACAACACCAGGCTCATTTGAAACAAGTTTATTTGAAGTCACAAGTCTTTGAAGCGCTGCTCCTTTGTCAGGTGACATCTTCATGTGACTTCTGACTTTGCCGTCTTCGGTATTGTCAGAGCAGTTGTTTCTAAGCTGGCAGAGTTGTTCCAAAAGCAGAGAATGCTGGGAAAGTCAGCAGGACTGGCAGCATCCGTGAAGGGAGGGGGAGAGAGAGAGAGAGACATACAGAGTTAATGTTTTGAGTCCAGTATGGCACTTCTTCAGAAAATGGAATATGTTCCAAAGAGTCATTTGTAGATTCAAAATGCTAACTGTATTTTCTATCTCCACAGCTCTGCTGTGTTTTGGATGTATTTCTTTGAAATTTCCAGCATCCACAGTATTTAGATTTTATTTGGTAGACCTGTTGTACCTTGCCTTGGGAGAGCCCACCTTTATGACCCTTTGTGCTACAATGTTGGAACTGCAGCTGGCAGTGGATGTGCACTCGGACAAATCCCATTCGTTACAGTAATGCCTGCTTCAGAACTCTGCAGTGCATCTTCCTATTGGAGTTGACGAACCAAGATTGGTCATTATTAGACCGTTGTCATGAAGATGGAAGAATGGATTTTCTTTCTGATGTTTCATGTTGAGGTTGTGCAGGACATTGGTAGGACCTCTCCTGAAGTACTGTTTCCAGTTCTGGTCACCCTGTTACGGAAAAAGATATTAGTAAACTGAAGAGGGTTCAGAGTCCCTGTTGCCAGGAATGGAGGGTTTGAATTTACACTGGAACAGAGGAGGCTGAGGGGTGACCTGACAGAGGTTTATAAAATCACAAGGGAGATAGATAAGGTGAAGAGTAATGGTCTTTTTCCCGAAGGTGAGAGATTTCAAAACAAGGGGGCATATTTTTAAGGTGCGAGGAGAAAGATTTAAAAAGGACCCGAGGAGCAACTTTTTAAAGCTGAGTGTGGTTTGTGTTGGGAATTAACTGCCTGAGGAACTGGCAGATGCAGGTACAGTTCCAACGTTTAAAATACATTTGGACAAGTTACACAAATAGGAAAGGTTTAGAGGGATATGGGCCAAACGTAGGCAAGTGGAACTATTTTGGTTTGGGAACAAGGCCAGCATGGACTAGTTGGGCCGAAGGGTTTGTTTCCATGCTGTATGACTCTATGGCTCACTGATTGAGTGTATTTTCTGTTGCCCGCGTGGGTCCTCTTCCCGTCGTATCTGTCCTGGTGTTTTGTCATGACAGAGGAGATTCTAGGAAGTGACTGATTTATTGGTACGGGGCATTAACGTCTGGGACAATGGGCCTCGCACCTCCGAATAAATACACTTGATGGGCACTCAAATACTTGGCTAATGTATTAGAAAGAAAAGACATCTATACCTTTGTTTGGTCTAATTTATTGGTCAAAGCCTTGAGTATCGGAGTTGGGAGGTCATGTTGTGGCTGCACGGGACATTGGTTAGGCCACTTTTGGAGTATTTCGGGCAATTCTGGTCTCCCTCCTACAGTAAGGATGTTTTGAAACTTGAAAAGATTTACAAGGATGTTGCCAGGGTTGAAGGATTTGAGCTATAAGGAGAGGTTGAATAGCCTGGAACTGTTTTCCCTGGAGCGTCAGAGGCTGAGGGGGTGATCTTACAGAGGTTTATAAAATCATGAGGGACATGGATAGGATAAATAGACAAGGTCTTTTCCCTGGAGTGGGAGGGGAGTCCAGAACTAGAGGGCATAGGTTTAAAGTGAGAGAGGATAGAGAGAAACCATGAGATCATGCTGAGACCACAGCGATCGAACGTCTGTGGCAATTTGGCTGACCAACAATGCTGCAGTCTATACACTGAAACTAAACTAAACTCATTCAGTCTCCTTCAAGCAGTGGATTTGATCTTAGCCATTAGACTAGTGATGTTTTTAAAAAAAAACCATCTTTCTGATGTGCATTGAACTGATTAAATTTGAACTGTTTTTGGAAGAAAGGTTATCAGTCCTGAATCTATTTACAATCTGGCCTTTGCTTGAACTTAACTGTTGAAAATTAGCCTCACAAAACAAATGAGCAATTATACAATCTTTTCCAGTTGCATTGTTCCAGCCAATCAGGATGTGTGGCTATTTTGTTTCAGATTTGAGCTTAATCTGTAAATCCTAGCATCCTAAGGCTTCAGATTTGGCACCTACTTCTGTCTATATCCCAGAAACAGTTGAGATGAGGTGCCAGTTCCTGGGCCTATGCTGCAGAATCTATATTTCTGTCTTGTTTAGATTAGCTTCCCTACAGTGTGGAAACAGGCCCTTCGGCCCAACAAGTCCACACCGACCCTCTGAAGAGTTAACCCACCCAGACTCATTTCCCTCTGACTAGTGCACCTAACACTATGGACAATTTAGCTTGGCCAATTCACCTGACCTGCACATCTTTTGGCAGAATCTATATTTCTGTCTTGTTTAGATTAGCTTCCCTACAGTGTGGAAACAGGCCCTTCGGCCCAACAAGTCCACACCAACCCTCTGAAGAGTTAACCCACCCAGACTCATTTCCCTCTGACTAGTGCACCTAGCACTATGGACAATTTAGCTTGGCCAATTCACCTGACCTGCACATCTTTTGGATAAGTGGGAGGAAACCCCACAGACTCTGGGAGAATGTGCAAACTCCACACAGACTGTCGCCTGAGGCTGGAATTGAACCTGGGTCCCTGGCGTTGTGGGGCAGCAGTGCTAACCACTGAGCCACTGTACTGTTTTCTGTAAAACTCTGCAACTTTTGTTGATGCCTGACATTTCAGCAATGACTTCAGCCTGCCCACTCCTTTAAATTGCTGTGTCAATACCACAGGGGTCGGAATGTAGCCAGCTAACATTGGGAAATCCTTGCCTGACGGAGCCATTGTGTGTTACATTTGAGTGCTTCCTGATGTATTGCAATCTTGTGGGGTATGTACTCTGAGGGTCAAATTTCAGCTTTCTCTCTTGATTAAATTTTTGTTCTGCTGCTCCCCAGGTGAGATACTTTACCTCTGGCCAAAGATCAAATCTGGGAACATTATGTATCAACAGCTTTCATGCTTAGCCACTGGCAAAAATTCCTCTTTGGTACATACACAGATTGAAAATCAACATTACATTTTAAACAAATCGAAAAAGTTTATTCTATCAAAGGTATCAACAGCCTCACTGAGCTTCAGGTTTGTATAGCTGGTTAAACAACATGGTTTGTAGATTTGAGTTTGGACAATAATAATCACTATAAAATAGTGGTTTTTATCGTCATAGAGAAGAGTCAGTCAAAGGGAGCTCTCAAACATCAACATGAAACGGGAGTAACAGCTGCAAGATGCTGAAGAGGCGAATGATTATTGAAGTGTGACAGGGTAGGAAATGTACACAGAAGGGGGAACAGAAATTAAAACCAAAGATAGCAGTGGCTCAGTGGTTAGCACTGCTGCCTCACAGCGCCAGGGACCCGGTTTCGATTCCACCCTCTGGTGATTGCATGTGTGGAATTTGCACATTCTCCCCGTATCTTTATGGGTATCCCCTGGGTGCTGCAGTTTCCTTGCACAATCCAACGATGAGCAGGTTGGGTGAATTGGCCATACTAAACTGCCTGTAGCATCTAGGGATGTGCAGGTTGGTTGGGTTAGCCATGGAAAATGCAGGATTACAGGGATAGGGCAGGTGGGTGGGTCTGGCAGGGATGCGGTGCGAAGGGTTGGTGTGGACTCAGGCTGAATGGCCTGCTTTCACACTGTGGATATTCTGTGATTTGTAATGAGATTGATGAGTTGACAGATCAACGATGAATAAATGGATATGACTTGATAGAGACATGGTTACAGGGAGACCAAGACTGGGGGCTCAATATTCGAGGGTATTTGATGTTTCAGAACAGGCAGAAGGAGGAAGGAGGTGGGGTTGCATTGTTAGTAAAGGATGGTGTCAGTGTAGTGATGAGCAGTGATTGAGGTGCAATAGATCATGGCATGGAAACAGTTTGGGTGGTAATAAGGAATGGCAGAGGAAAGAATTCATGGACAGGAGCTGTCTAACTGTTTCCTCATTGTTGGACCAAGTATAAGATGGACAAGGGTGGCACAGAAGATGAATTCGTTGAGTGCATCAGGGATTGTTTCTAAGAGCAGTACATTGCAGAACCCACCCAGCAACAGCCTGTTTTTGATCTAGTAAGTGAGAAAGGATTAATAAAAGATCTCAAAATTAAGGACAATCTATGGGGTAGTGATCCCTCAAGTTAGAAAACTTGGTTAAAGGGAGAGCAACTCAAGTCTCAAACCAATATCCTCAACTTACAGAGGTGTGAAGAAAGAGTTGCGTAAAACGAGTTGGGAAAATAACCAAGAGGAAGGTCAGTAGAACAGTGGCAGACATTGAAGCAGATAGTTTGCAGCATGTCGCAAAAATTTATTCCAATCAAAAAGAAGAACTCCATGGATGAGCTGGACAGAAGGGTCAGTTTCTGTGCCATACAACTCGATTACTCTATGGTAGATGTAGGATATTTGAGTTTTCTTGAGGTGCCACGTTAAAGGTTATTGCCAAGGTAGGAGGTCACAAGATTGACAGTAGTGCATTAGCGTGGACTGAGAATTGGTTAACACACAGAAAATAGAGAGTCAGGCTCAATGTGTTTTTTCAGGTGAGAAAGATGTAACCAGTGGTGTGCCACAAGGATAAGTGCTCGAGCCTCAACAGTTTACCATCGATATCACTGACTTGGAGGCAGGGGGGAGATGTAATGTATCCAAATTTTATGATGATACAAAAATACGTGGGAGGACAAGTAGTGATGAGATGCAGGGGAATCTGCGAGATGATAGGTTGAGTGAGTGGGTAAAAACTTGGCAGGCTGAGTAAATGAGGTCATGCATTTTTTGATGGGAAGAATCAGCAAGCAGATTATTGTTTACATGAAGGGAGACTCCAAAAAAACACAGTGCAGATGGATCTGGGTGTTCTTGTGTATAAAACACAAGGAGGTGCAGCAAGTAATTAAGAAAGCAAATAGATTGTAGCCTTTATTGACTGGGAGATTGTAGCTTAATAACAGGGAAGTCTTGTTACAACTTTACAAGGAGAAAGTGAGGACTGTAGATGCTGGCGATCAGAGTTGAGAGTGTGGTGCTGGAAAAGCACAACTGGTCAGGCAGCATCTGAGGAGCCTCCCTTCCTGATGAAGGGCTTATTCCCGAAATGTCGATTCTCCTGCTCCTCGGATGCAGCCTGACCTGCTGTGCTTTTCCAGCACCACATTCTCGACAACTTTACAAGGTGTTGGTGAGGCCACACCTGCAGTATTGTGTCCAGTTTCGTCCTGTACTTAAGAAAGGATATACTGGTACTGGAGGCTGTTCAAAGGAGAGTTACTTGGCTGACTGCTAGGATGAAGGGAATTGACTTACCAAGAATGGCTAAACAGGCCGGGGGCATGGATAGGCTAAAAAGATGAGGGATGATCTTATTGAAGCATACAAAATTCTGAAGGGGGACTGACAGGGTAGGTGGTGACATGATGTTTCCACTAATGAAGGAATCTCGAACTAGGGGTCACTCATTTCAAATGGAGATGGGAAGAAATTTGTTCTCCCAGAGAGTAGTGAATGTCTGGACATGCGCTGGGTACCAGAGAGAACTGTGGGGACCAGATCATTGAAGGTACTGAAAGAGGAGGGAGGTAGAGTTTTGAAGTACTGAGTTGAGGACTATAGGGAATAGCATGTAAGAGTTGAGGCCTGGGTCAGATCAGCCACCATGTTGAATGGTGAGGTAGGAATGAGGTCTGCTCCTGCTCTATTTCTTACGGTCTCTTTTTGCCAATGTCCGTGGTTACAACATAACTCATTTAATTTTTAAGAATCCATTGCGCCAACTGAACGGCATTTTATTTTCCTTTGCTGCTACGATGCTGGCATTAAGGTGGTAGGTTTGGAGACTCTGGGAAAATGGGGGTGGGGGCGGTGGTTTGAATGAATTGAAGTGATGCGTATTTGCAGGTTACGACTGAATGTTTACGTGGTGGTACAGCTTATTACCACCGTTCACACCTCGCTGAACTTAGTGAGGTAATTCTATCGTCCTTGACACCTCGCGGCTTTGGTGCCTGTGGTTCCCCATCAAATCTCTGATGTGCGTGAGCCTTGAAGACTTGAGCTCGATTTTT
Source organism: Chiloscyllium plagiosum (assembly GCF_004010195.1). NCBI lineage: Eukaryota > Metazoa > Chordata > Chondrichthyes > Orectolobiformes > Hemiscylliidae > Chiloscyllium > Chiloscyllium plagiosum. Next base: position 4,558,768 of record NC_057722.1, on the reverse strand, counting down.
GGGGCCCTGCGGCAGTTTCCTTGTTAAAGGAGTCAGCCGGATATGGGGAATGACATGAGTCATAGAGGTGTACAGCACGGAAACGGACCCTTCATCCATACCGACCAGATATCTTAACCTAATCTAGTCCCATTTGTCAGCACTTCGCCTATATCCCTCTAAACGCTTCCAATCATATACCCATCCAGATGCCTCTTAAATGTTGCAATTGTACCAGCTTCCACCACTTCCTCTGGCAGTGCATTCCATACACGCACCACCCTCTGTGTGAAAAAGTTGCCCCTTAGCTCCCTTTCAAATGTTTTCCCTCTCACCCTAAACCTATGCCCTCCAGTTCTGGACTCCCCCATCCCAGGAAAAAGACCTTGCCTATTTACCCTATCCATGCCCCTCATGATTTTGTAAACCTCTATAAGATCACCCCTCAGCCTCTGATGCTGCAGGGAAAACAGCCCTAGCCTATTCAGCCTCTCCCTATAGTTCAAATCCTCCAACCCTGGCAACATCCTTGTAAATCTTTTCTGAACCCTTTCAAGTTTCACAACATCCTTCCGATAGGAAAGAGACCAGGGGTGCACAGACTATTTCAAAAGTGGCCTAACCAATGTCCTGTACAGCTGCAACATGACCTCCCAACTCCTGTACTCAATACTCTGACCAATAAAGGAAAGCATACCAAATGCCTTCTTCATTATCCTATCTATCTGCGATTCTACTTTCTGTCTGTACCTGGGCTCTGTTTGTCGTTTCCGATGCACTCCACCTTTGATTCAGGTCCTGGGCTAGAGGGTGAATGTTGCTGCTTCATGAAAAACATTTAACACTGAACAAGTGGAGGCCATTTGGCCCCCTGAACCTGCTCCCCCATTCAATATAATCCGATTTTAACCTCAACTCTACATTCCTGCATAACCGCTGTAATCATTCATGCCCTTGGTCATCAAGAATTTATCTCGCTCTGCCTTAAGCATATTTAAAGATTCTGCATCCACTGCCTTTTGAGGGAGGGAATACCAAAGACACTCAACTTCTTAGAGAAAAATACATGTTTCTCATCTCTGAATTGTACTCCACTTACCACACATTCCTACTTAACCTACCTGTATCGCTTTGCAGGCTCCTCACGTACTCTTCACAGCTGACTTTCCTATCTTTGTGTCATCCTTTCCTAAAAGGACATTAGTGAACCAGATGGGTTTTTCTGACAATCGATTTATCATTAGACCCTTAATTCCAAATTCGTTTGAATTCAAATTCCACCATCTACTATGGCAGGATTCAAACCTGGGTCCTCAGGACATTATCTGGAATTAAAAGTCCACCGTTACCACCACTAGGCCGTCGCCGCCTGGTGGAAGAGTTGGGTTCAGTACCGGTGTATGTATTGAAGAGGGAATGTTCGAGGTAACCGACAAGGAGGCAGGCGTAGCTGGGACCTATGTGATTGCCCATGGCTGCCACCTGGATTTGGAGGAAAGGGGAAGAATTGAAAGAAAAATTATTGTGGGGTATGGATCTGTGCTTAAGTCAGTACCCCACAATGACAACCTGCAGGCTCTCAGTTTTTTCTTCTCCAACAGGCACATCCAGTTGCCTCCCCCCACCAATACCTCCTCCGCCTCACCAAATTAGTCCTTACCCTTCGTAACTTTCCCTTCAACTCTTCCCATTTCCTTCAAATCCAGAGGGTGACCACGGGCACTTAGATGGGCCCCAGCTACCCCTGCCTCTTTGTCAGTTATGTCGAACAGTCACCCTTCAGTGCTGTTGCCAAACGTTTCCATTATTATATCGATATCTGCATCGGTGCTGCATCCTGCACCCAGGCTGAACTGGAGCTGTTCATCAACTTTGCCCACAACTTGCAACCCACCCTCAAATTCACTTGGTCCATCTCGGACACCTCCCTCCCTCTTTTTGACCTCTTCATTCCATCTCTGGTGACCGTTTACAGACCGACATTCACTGTAAACCCACAGATTCCCATAACTATCTGGGCTACACCTTTTCCCACCCTGTATCCTGCAAAAGCGTCATCCCGTATTTCCAATTCCTCCTTTCTATTGCATCTGCTCTGACAAGAAGGTGTTCCAGTCCCAAGCATTCCAGATATCCTCCTATTTCAAACACCTATCGTTTCTCCCCCCCCACCGTCATCCAGACAGCCCTTCACTGCACTTTCTCCGTTCAGCGCTCCAATGATCTAACCCCCCCTTCCAAACATAATAAAGATAAGGTTCCTCTTGTCCTCACATACTACCCCATCAGCCTCTGTATCCTTCTCAAACACTTCTGCCAACTCCAATTAGATCCCATCACCAAGAACACCTTTCCCTCCCCAACCCCTCTCTGCTGGGCCCAAAACGGCCAACCTGACTTCCGCCTAGGAACCCTCCAACCACAAGGGATGAATACAAATTTCTCCAGCTTCCTCATTTCCCCTCCCCCCACCTTTTCTCAGTCCCAACCCTCAGACTCAGCACCGCCTTCTTGACCTGCAATCTTCTTCCTGACCTCTCCGCCCCCACCCCCTCTCCGGCCTATCACCCTCACCTTGACCTCCTTCCACCTATCGCATTTCCAACGCCCCTCCCCCAAGTCCCTCCTCCCTACCTTTTATCTTAGCCAGCTTGGCACACCCTCCTCATTCCTGAAGAAGGGCTTATGCCCGAAACGTCGATTCTCCTTCTCCTTTGATGCTGCCTGACCTGCTGCACTTTTCCAGCAACACATTTTTAAGCTCTGATTCCCAGCATCTGCAGTCCTCACTTTCTCCCGGTCACCGTCCATTTCAATCCACCCACCCAGACATGCCAACCTCATTGTCCTCTATTGCCATAGTGAATCAGACTGCAATTTGGAGGAACAATACCTTTATGTTCCGCCTGGGCACCCTACAGCCCAGAGGACTCAATGTTGAGTTCTCGAACTTCAAATAACTTTCCCACTCAGGGATGGACAATAAATGCTGGCCTCGCCAGTGACCCCCTCATCCGATTAACAAATATTTTGAAAAATCATAGATTTGTCTCCTGCTGTCCCCAGTACCACTGCAGTGTGCTGTCAGATGTGGGCTACTTTTTATGTAATAAGTAGTTACTATGTGTATAGTATATGTATCTTGTACTGCGATAATATTTGGAAAAAAAAGCTACATGGTTACATGAAATGGGAAAATAATTGAAATTGGATTAAGTCGCTTCAACTAAAGAGTTTGATGTTTCTGAAATTGTTAAATGTGTCTCCTACTTAAAAGATTGCAAACTTTTCTAGCTTGTTTTTATTTGCTCTTGTTTAGTGTTCATTGGTCTATGGTAAACTCCCAGCTTTGTAATAAATCCCTTTTCACTGATGAGGCTAACACTAATAAAACCTTTGTGTTTCTGGCTTTGCTATTTAGCAATAAATAATACAAGTATTGTATAAGAAATGAGAGATCGAAGTATATAGCTTTAAATGGGTAACTAAATGCCATGTGTGTGACTCAGGTCAGGTGGGATTAGAGAGACTATCTGGTATAATTTTTTTAAAAAATTCACCCGAGGTAAGTGTTGTACTGTGTTTCACAATCAGTATGTCAGTATGCCCTTAAAAGACATGCTGTGTAGAGGCTAGTATTGTGAGCTGATGGGATAAAGATCACAGATCACTCGAGCATGACACTCTCGCTGAATGATAGCCCAGACCCTGAATGATAGCCTGAGGCATGTAATGTTTGTACATAATGGTTAGTTGTAGTAAGGGAAGTTGACAGAATGGTAGTAATATCACTGGAACAGTAAAACAGAGGTCCAGGCTAATGCCCCGGGGAGAATGGAATTTAAATTCAGTCAACGTGTCTGGAATCTGAAAGCAAGTCTCCAGAATGATGATGGTGAAAACTAACATCAATTGTTGTAGAAGTCTATCTGTTTCCCTAATGCCCTTCAGGAAAGGAATTCTGCCATCCTTATCCTCGCCTGGCCTATATGTGACTCCAGATCCATACTCTAAACAGCCCACTGAAATGACTAAGCATGCATTTGTTCGAGCGCAGTTAGGGCTGACTTTGCCCATGATGCCCATATCCCAAATGAAAATAAAAGGTCTCTGTTGGATTCCCCAGTACCATGATACCCACGTCCAGTTCCTTGTTAATGGAAGATAAAAGAGGTGTTGCTGCGGCGGTATAAAAATACTGTGTAGGAGGCAACTCACACCATAGTCATCAGGATTCCAGCTACAAAGATATTCACTGTATGTTGTATAGATGGCCTTTCACACACACAATAGGAGGGATGTGATAGCACTGCAGAGGGTGCAGAGGAGATTTACCAGGACATTGCCTGGGCTGGAAAGATTCAGTTATGAGGAAAGATTGAACAGACTGGGGTTGTTTTCCTTAGAGCAGAGGGGACATGGTTGAGACGTATGAAATGGTGAGGGGCATAAATAGGGTTAGACAGGAAGAAAACTGAGCAAAAGTGAGGACTGCAGATGCTGGAGATCAGAGTCTAGATTAGAGTGGTGCTGGAAAAACACAGCAGGTCAGCAGCGTCTGAGGAGGGCTTTTGCCCGAAATGTCGATTTTCCTGCTCCTCAGATGCTGCTGTGCTTTTCCAGCACCACTCTGATCTAGACAGGAAGAAACCTTTCCCCTTGATGGACGGATCAATGACTAGGGGCATAGATTTAAGGTCAGGACAGAGGTTGAAGTGGATGTTAGGAAAAGCTTTTTCACCCAGAGTGTGGTGGGAATCTGCAACTTATTGCCTTTAAGAGTGTTAGAGTCAGAAAACCTCTAACTTAGATATACGTTGCAAGTGTATATCTAAGTATTTAGATATACACTTGGCATGGAAGATGGGATTAGAATAGTGAGGAGGTTGTTTTTGACCAGAACAGACTCACTGGGCTGAGGGGCCTTTTCTTCTGAGCTGTAGATCTCTATGGATTCTAGGACTTCATGACTGTATGACTACATTGATAACTTATCTCTGTTTTTCCCTGTGTGATGTATGGAGTGTATTGTATTGAGTTGTCACTGACCTCAGTGCATTATGGTGTGGTTTCTTTATTGTTCAAGTATTGAGTATGGCAGGAATGCAGCGTCATGACAGATTTACTCCAGTGTCAGTGCACCCTCAACGTTTCCTGTACAGTCGTGTTGATCCTTTTACGTTTCCTGCTATTAACATCAAAACTCCCCAGTTGATGTTGCGACCAGTTTGGATCTTTGCCTCGATCTCTGCAGCCAATGAAGCTTCCGCACTGCAGGAGTTCCCATTTAACCTAAACAGTGCAAAACAGTTCTTGGCCTCTGCACAGCCAATTAACAGGGAGCTCACCCTCCATGCAGAGCTATCACCATTAGATGGTATTCCATTGTACTGTGCTGTTTTCTGAATTTGTACTGTGCCCAAGTCATAAGACACTTTGCAGGAGTGTAATCTGAAAATATTTCACTCTGCTCCACCTGAGGCCACATGAGGACAGACAATCGAAAACATGGTCCAAGAATTGATATTTACGGAGCTTATATTAAAGGGGGATGGGGGTGCTGATCAGAGGGAATTCCAAAGATTAGGGATTAGGGCCTGTGCAGTTGAAGATGTGGATAAAGTCATCCAGGACAGAAGCAGACTCTTAAGTGCAACCAGGCCAAGAAAAAAGTAGATGGGTTACTGTCAGGGGACGGAAAGGGAACCGACAGGCAGTGCAGCAATCCCCTATGGCCATTCCCCTCCACAACAAGTATACCGTTTTGGATACTGTAAGCCATGGAGTACAGGTCTCTGGCTCAGAGTCTGTCCCTGTTGCTCAGAAGGGAGGGGGGAAGAGGCACAGAGCATTAGTCATTGGGGACCCAATAGTTAGAGTGACAGATAGGAGTATCTGTGGGAACAGGGGACACTCGCAGTTAGTGTTGCCTCCCAGGTGCCACGGTTCATGATGTCTCGGATTGTGTTTTCGGGATCCTTGAGGGGGAGTGGGGGGGGGCAGACCCAAGTCATGGTCCACATAGGCACCAACGACTTAGGTAGGACAAGGGATGGAGATTTAAGGCAGAAATTCAGGTAGCTAGGATGGAAGCTTAGAGCTAGAACACAGAGTTATTGTCTCTGGTTTGTTACCTGTGCCACATGCTAGCGAGGGAAGGAATAGAGAGAGAGAAGTTCAACATGTGGCTACAGGGATGGTGTAAGAGAAAGGGTTTCTGATTCTTAGATAATTGGGGCTCTTTCTGGGGTAGGTGGGACCTCTACAAACAGGATGGTCTTCACCTGAACGACAGGGGTACCAATGTCCTGGGGGGAAAATTTGCTAATGCTCTTCAGATGGGTTAAACTAATGAAGAAGGGGGATGGGAACTGAAATTGTCATTTGAGTATATGGGAGGTTGAGAGTAGTGAGGTCAGAAATATGGTTTCAAGGTCACAGGAATTCACTGGTAAGCAAGAATTTGGTTTGAAGTGTGTCTACTTCAATGCCAGGAGCATTCGGAATAAGATGGGTGAACTTGCAGCATGGATTGGTACCTGGGACTTTAATGTTGTGGCCATTTCAGAGAAATGGATAGAGTAGGGACAGGAATGGTTGTTGTAGGTTCTGGGATTTAAATACATCAGTAAGGACAGAAAAAAATAGTAAAAGGGGGGAAGTGTGGCATTGTAAGTCAAGGACAGTATTACGGTGGCAGAAAGGATGTTTCAGGACTTGTCTACTGAGGTAGTATGGGCTGAGATTAGAAACGGGAAAGGAGAGATCACCCTGTTGGGAGTTTTCTATAGGCCTCCAAATTGTTCCAAGGATGTAGAGGAAAGGATAGCAAAGATGATTCTCAATAGGAGCGAGAGTAACAAGGTAGTTGTTATGGGGACTTTCCAAATATTAACTGGGACTTCTATTGTTCAAGTACTTTGGATGGGTCAGTTTTCGTCGAATGTGTGCAGGAGGGTTTGCTGACACAGTATGTGTAGACAGGCTAACAAGGGGCGAGGCCACATTGGATTTGGTACTGGGTAATGAACCAGGCCAGGTGTTAGATTTGGAGGTAGGTGAGCACTTTGGTGATAGTGACCATAATTCGGTTATGTTACTTTAGTGATGGAAAGGGATAGGTATAGAATGCAGTGTAAAAGTTACAGCTCGGGGAAAGGCAATTATGATGCATTTTGGCAAGATTTAGGATGCATAGGATAAGGGAAGGAAACTGCAGGAGATGGGCACAATTGAAATGTGGAGCTTATTCAAGGAACATTTACTGCGTGTCCTTGATAAGTACATACCTGTCAGGCAGGGAGGAAATGGTTGAGCCAGGGAGACCGTGGTTTACTAAGGAAGTTGAATTTCTTGTTAAGAGGAAGAAGTTGAGACATGAAGGCTCAGGGTGCTTGAGAGTTACAAGTTAACCAGGAAAGACCTAAAGAGAGCTAAGAGGAGCCAGGAGGGGACATGAGAAATCGTTGGTGGATAGGATCAAAGAAAACTCTGAGGCTTTCTATAGGTATGCAAAGAATAAAAGAATGACGAGAGTAAGATTAGAGCAAATGAAGGATAATTGTGGGAAATTGGGCATGGAGTCAGAGGAGATAGGGAAAGCGCTAAATGAATATTTTTCATCAGTATTCATACTGGAAAAAGACAATGTTGTCAAAGAGAATACTGAGATACAGGTGACTAGACTAGATGGGATTGAGGTTTACAAAGAGAGGTGTCAGCAATTCTGGAATGTGTGAAAATAGATAAATCTCCTGGGCCGGATGGGATTTATCCTAGGATTCTCTGGGAAGCTAAGGAGGAGATTGCAGAATCTTTGGAGGTTAGCAAATGTTGTTCCCTTGTTCAAGAAGGGGCGTAGAGACAACCCTGGTATTTATAGACCAATGAGCCTTACTTTGGTTGTGGGTAAAGTGTTGGAAAAGGTTACAAGAGATAGGATTTATAACCATCTGGAGAGGAATGAATTGATTAAGGATAGTCAACATGGTTTTGTGAAGGGTAGGTCATGCCTCACAAACCTTATTGAATTCATTGAGATGGTGACCAAACAGATGGATGAAGATAAAGCTGTTGGTGAGGTTTAACTGGGTTTCATAAGATTCCCCATGGTGGGCTATTCATAATCCTATTTCATAACATTCCCCATGGTAGGCTATTGCACAAAATACGGAGGCATAGGATTAAGGATGATTTAGTGGTTTGGATCAGAAATTGGCTAGCTGAAAGAAAACAGGGCAGTGGTTGATGGGAAATGTTCATCCAGAAGTTCAGTTACTAGTGGTGTACCGCAAGGGTCTGTTTTGGGTCCACTGCTGTTTGTCATTTTTATAATTGACCTAGATGAGGACGTAGAAGGATAGGTTAGTAAATTTGTGGATGACACTAAGGTTAGTATAGTTGTGGATAGTGCTGAAGGACGTTGTAGAATATAGAGAGACATAGATAAGTGGCAGAACTGGGCTGACAGGTGGCAAATGGAGTTTAATGCGGAAAAGTGTGAGGTGATTCACTTTGGAAGGTGTAACAGAAATGCAGAGTACTGGGCTAATAGTAAGATTCTTAGTTGTATGGATGAGCAGAGAGATCTCCGTGTCCATGTGCATATAGAGCCCTGAAAGTTGCCACCCAGAGTGATAAAGTTGTTAAGTAGGCATACGTTGTGTTAGTTTTTATTAGTAGAGGGATCGAGTTTCTGAACCATGGGATGATGCTGCAGCTGTACAAAACTCTGGTACAGTCACATTTGGAGCATTGCGTACAGTTTTGGTCACTGCATTGTAGGAAGGATGTGGAATCTTTGGAAAGGGTTCAGAGGAGATTTACTGAGGTGTTGGCTGGTATGGAGGGAAAGTCTTATGAGGAAAGGCTGAGGGACTTGAGGCTGTTTTTGTTCGAGAGAAGAAGGTTGAGAGGTGACTTAATTGAGACATATAAGATAATCAGAGGGTTAGACAGTGGTGGATAGTGAGAGCCTTTTTCCTCAGTTGGTGTTGGCTAACAGGAGGGGACATAGCTATAATTTGAGGGGTGATAGATATAGGACAGATGTCAGAAGTAGTTTCTTTACTCAGAGTGTAGTAGGGGTGTGAAACACACTGGCTGCGACAGTCGTAGACCGCTAACTTTAAGGGTTTTAAAGTGATACACATATGGACGAGAATAGAATAGTATAGGTTAGATAAGCTTCAGATTGGTTTCACAGGTTGGCGAAACATCGAGGGCTAAAGGGCCTGTACTGTGCTGTAATGTTCTATGTCTTTCAGTCCATGCCAACTATAGTCCCAAACTTGACCCATCGGCCTGTGCTTGGCCATTATCCCTCCAAACATTTCCCATTCATGTACTTATTAAATATGCCTTTAAAATGTTTTAACTGTACCTGCATCCACTACTTCCTCAGGAAATTCATTTCACATACAAACAACTCTGTGTGAAAAAGAAACCCCTCATGTCTTTTTAAAGTCTTTCTCCTCTCACCTTAAAAATATGTCCCCTAGTCTTGAAATTTCCCACCCTTGGGAAAAGACACCTGCCATTTACATTATTTATGCCCCTCATGATTTTGTAAACTTCGATAAGGTCACCCTCAACCACCTACGCTCCAGTGCAAAATAACGTCCTGGTTGTTGAGTACTGGCTGTCAATTTTTTTAATCATTTCGGGACAGTTGAAGGGCATTGCTGATGCTGGTGTTGATCCTGAAGCATTGTTCCCAGAAAGTATTGCTCAGGGATAGATTAGATTAGATTACTTAGTGTGGGAACAGGTCAAAGATCAGGAGGAGGAAGAGAGCTAGTGGTACGTGTTTCCATGAGTCTGGATCAATAGGAATAGGTCTGAGTGAGAGTGAACCAGGCGGGAAAGGCATTGGATCAGAATGCTACAGTCAACAGTGTAAAGATCAGAAGTGGGAATGTTCCCTGTTTACTACACACACAATGTTCAGCCCCATGGCCACCCCTGAAGCAGCTCATACCCATTTACGTTAAGACTTAGACAACATTAGGAACAGGAGAAGGCCATTCAGCCCCTCAAGCCTGTTCCACCATTCAGTTAGATCGTGGCTGATCTGTAGCCTCTCTCCATATACATGCCTTTGATCCATATTTGTTAATATCTCTCTGATTTAAAATAAACAACTGATCCAACATCCACTGCCACGTGTGGAGGAGAGTTCCAAATGTCTCCTCCCTTTTTGTGTGTAGAAGTGCTTCCTAACACCTCTCCTGAACCTAATTCTCAGGAGAAGCTTGCGATGATAAACAACAAGTCATATTTGTACCATACAATGGTCAGGCAATGATCATCTCCAACAGAAGATAATGTGACCATCTCCTTTCTAGGTTCAGTGGTGTTACCATCAATGAATCCTCCACTATCAACATCCTGGAGATTGCCATTCACTAGAAACTGACCTGGACTACCTATATAAGTGCTGTGGCTACAAGAGCAGGTCAGAGGCTAAGAAAACTGCAGCAACTAACTCACCTCCTGACTCCCCAAAGCCTGCCCACCATCTACAAGGTGCAAGTCAGGAGTGAGCTGAAATAGACCCTACTTGTCTGAATGAGGTAGCCCCAACAACACTCGAGCAGTTCAACACCATCCTGGACAAAGCACTATCTCCACAAATATCGCAGCAGTGGGCACGATCTCCAAGATGCACTGCAGAAATTCACCAATGATCTTTAGAAGGCACCTTCCAAACCCACAGCCACTAGAAACTAGGAGGACAAGGTCAAAAGACACTTGGGGGGAGCACCATCTCTTGTTAGTCTCACGCCATACTAACTTAGCAATTCCTTTATACCTCAAGCTTTTACCTAAACTGCATTGTGGCAGTCCAGAAACAGAGGAGAAAGTGAGGTCTGCAGATGCTGGAGATCAAAGTTGAAATTTTATTGCTGGAACAGCACAGCAGGTCAGGCAGCATCCAGGGAACAGGAGATTCGACGTTTCGGGCACAGGCCCACCATCTACAAGGTGCAAGTCAGGAGTGAGCTGAAATAGACCCTACTTGTCTGAATGAGGTAGCCCCAACAAAACTCGAGCAGTTCAACACCATCCTGGACAAAGCACTATCTCCACAAATATCCTCCACACATTTCCTGAAGAAGGGCCTGTGCCCGAAACGTCGAATCTCCTGTTCCCTGGATGCTGCCTGACCTGCTGTGCTGTTCCAGCAATAAAGTTTCAACAGTCCAGAAACAGAGCCTACCACCGACTTATCAAGGGAAACTAGTGATGGGCATTAAATGCTGGTCCAGCCAGTGATGCCCACAACCCATGAACAAATAAAAGAAAGATAGAGTCGATAATTTGAGTGAGCAGCTAGATCAGTGGGTTTCTTCTAGGGTCAGCTCACGACAGAAATATTTTAGAAAGGAGATACTAGTGTTTTGAGAGGTACATGGAAGAAAGTAAGAAATCTGTAAAAATTAGAGTGGATTTCTCAACTGTAAATTTTTGATGCTGGGATCAGCTTGCTGATCAATGAAAACTTGAAATAGTTAATTAAAACTTGGATTAAGAGTGCCTGAGGTTGTAACATCTATCCTGTAGTTGCCCAGAAATAACTGGATGCCCTCAGCAAACATTGTCGAATGTATTGTTCAACAACAATCCTGAAAACAACGTTCACATGCCAGTCAGTCAGATCATTTCCAGGTCACAGCCCAACCATTATGATGCAGTGCGGCTCAGACACGGGCAAAATTGGAATCGCATTACATTTCACTGGAGTGAGGGTGAGCTTGCAGCTGTTTTATCGTGGAGTTTATGAATGGCACTGTTACAATCTAAGGCACACATGAAACACTTACGGAGTGGTAATTAATGTAGTTACTTTGTCCTGCACCATTGGGTAATGCATCGACAGAGCATGGACCCTTACATGCTGTGAGTTGACTTTAAAAGCCAGCCCAGTTGTAAGATTTTTGTCAGCTCTCCATGGCTGTCTCTTTGTTGCCTTGGATAGGCATTTTTGTTCAGCTGTTCTAAGACTCACCCAGTCCACTCTGCCAGCTGTCACGCCCCCTGGAGATTCCTTGGTTACTTTTGGGAGTTAGAATCATAGAACCCCTAAATTTAGGCCATTCAGCCCAACAAAGTCATACTGACCCTCTGAAGGGCATCCCATCCAGACCCACTCCCCAACCCTATCCCTATAACTCTACATTTTCCATGGCCAATTCACCATGGCCTGCACGTCCCTGGACAGTCTGGGCAATTTAGCATGACCAATCCACCTAACCTGCACATCATTCGACTGTGGGAGGAAACTGGAGCACCTGGGAGGAAACCCACGCAGACGCAGGGAGAATGTGCAAACTCCACACAGAAAGTGACTCTAGACATTCTCCCCAGGTCCCTGGTGCTGTGAGGCAGCATTGCTAACCACTGAGCCGCTATTCCGCCCCAAGTTGGAGACTAATGTCTGGCTCTGGCATTTTGCCAACTGCTGGCCTTCGCTGTGGCTGAGGGAGTCTGAGTGGAGAAGCTGCACCACTCCTGATTGGTTTGTTAAATCCTTGCCCACCCCACCACCATCTCACTGCTGGGACAGTGAACAAAGGACAAAGAAAATAACAGCACAGAGACAGGCTCTTCGGCCCTCCAAATCTGCGCTGATGCAGGTCCTCTATCTAAACCTGCCACCTATTTTCTCAGGATCTGTATCTGTCTGCTCCCTGCCCATTCATGTATCTGTCTAGATACATCTAAAATGGTGCTATTATACCTGCCTCTACCACCTCCGAAGGCAACACGTTCCAGGCACCCACCACCCTCTGCGTAAAGAATTTTCCATGGATATCTTCTTTAAACTTTTCCCCTCTCACTTTGAACTCATTACTCCTAGTAATTTAGTCTTCCACTCTGGGGGAGAAAGCTTCTTGCTACCCACCCTGTCTATGTCTCTCACGAGTACTCAATGAACACAATCTGCCAATTTCTGAGCAACTAACTCAACCAAGCAAACAAAACACATCCAGAAACCCTAGCCACACTCCCCTACATCAAAGACATCTTGGAAATGACTGCCAGACTACTCGGACCCCTTGGCATCATGGTAGCCCACAAACCCACAACACACTAAAACAGCTGGTAATGAACTTGAAAGACCCTATACAGATAACAAGCAAAACTAATGTCATTTACAAAATACCGTGCAAGACCCATAACACACACTACATTGGACAAACAGGCATAAAACTAGCCACCAGGATACATGAACATCAACTAGCCACAAAACGACATGATCCACTCTCACTCGTATCCTTACATATGGATGAGGAAGGACACCACTTTGACTGGGTCGACACTTCCATCCTAGGACAAGCCAAACAGAGACACGCATGAGAATTCCTAGAAGCATGGCATTCCAACTGGAACTCTATCAACAATCACATTGACTTGGATCCCATTTACCACCCCCTGAGAAAAATAACAGGAAATGACATCCCCATAGGAAATAATGTCACCAAAGGAAATTACATCACCAGCCCATGGAAACGCAAACATATAAATAGAAAGCGGGCTAGAACACCAGTGCTTCATTTGGAGGCTCACTGACGATGTTACCAAGTATGGTAACAAAATGTCTAAAAATGAACCTTCCAGCTCAGCGGGCAAACTTACATCTAGAACCTCAATCTGAGCTACAAATCTTCTCAAAACTTGCTTATACCTCTCATGATTTTGTAGACGTCAATCAGGTCCCCATCAGCCTCTGGCTTTCTAATGAAAACAGTCCTAATCTGCTCGACCTCTCTTGATGCTGGCTTAGTTCAGAGGAAGGTAGTCACATCTGTCATTTGTTTGCCCCCATCCCCATAAATTCTCAGAGAGGGGATACCCTTCTGACCATGTTTAAGGCTGAGGCTGTTTCCTCCAGAACTGGTCTGCATTTCCTGACCAGTCAAAGACATTGCCGTGGGCCTAGCGAGAGGAAAACCACAAGATCACCGCCAACGAAATGAAAACGTTTCAGACTTCCTTTTTGGTTTTAACCAATAAATGACCTGATCTGGGGACAGGAGGCTTGCTGCTTAGTCAGGATGATTCCAACTGGATAACAAGAGAAACACTGTTCCTTTTTCCGGTTGGTGAAGGTGGGAAAGACAACTGATGTTCCGCAGGATGGGCTCGATGGGTCATGTAATAAATCACCAGAACCACACTGAGCCTGAGCTGGCAATGCTAACCACACCACACTCTATTTTCTCCTTTACTCTGTACTTCTATTACTTTCATTTTAGGGCAGAAACTCTAACCTTGTTCCTCCCTGTGGGCCTAAGCAGTGATCTGGGCTGATGATGACTATTTCCTAAACATGCCGCCTCTCCTCCTGGGTCTTATTATCTTGGCACCAGGACACTAAATAGCCACTCTGCCATCCTTGCCAGTGGATGCTGGGTCCAATGGAGTGCTGCCTGAGTGTGGGGGAAACAGGATTCTGACCACTTCCAGCTGCCTTAGCCCACCCCACCGAATGGGAATGGTTGACAGGGGTCCCTCTGTTGACAGTAAAGCAGCAGCACGCTGGTTGGAAATTTGTGCAGAATCTGAATGTACGGACCATCCACGCCACACATTAATAGATACTTTTTGAAAGCTAATCCTGGTAGGAGCTTTGTGAACCCAGTGCAATGGTTCCAACAAGTTCCAAACTAGTATGTCATTATCCCAGCTCCATGCTTTGTCTGAACCAACATGCAGAGCAGGGACCAGGGCTGAAATGCTGCTACCTTCAGTGTTAACTTGTTGAAAGTCTTTGTCAACCTTTACGATGTGACCCAGACCTTTGGTGCCTTGTTTGTATTTGCTTGATAAAAAAACTTGGGGACTGTTTGGCTCTCCAGTGATTTTTCTAGTTTGCATTGGATGCTCTGTCTTCGGCATTCGTTCTTTTGACAAGAACCTGCAACTCATTGTTGCCCTATCACCGAGGAGAGTGATGTGAACGGGCGGTTGGTCCATTTAGCAACATGTTGGTTCTTAACCATGGTTCCATTGGTCACTCCCCAACTCTGAGATAGTGGGTTCAAGTTACGTTCCAGAGCTTGAGAACATAATAGAATGTGACATCCAGTGTAGTACTGAGGACAAGATGCACTATCAGCGGTGTAATCTTTCTCATCGATGGTAAACCCAAGGTCCTTCTGTTCCTACCTCTGTATCTAATTTACAATTTACTCAATGGGGGCTATTCACCTCAAAACTTGACTGCCACCTGGTGTCAGTGTAAAATGCCGAATCATAGAATCCCTACAGCGTGGAGACAGGCCATTTGCCCCATTAAGTCCACATTGACCCTCCGAACAGCATCCCATCCAGATCCAGCCCCATACCCTGTCCCTGTAACCCTGCATTTCCCATGGCTAATCCACCTAGTCTGCACATCCCTGGACACTATACAGGGCAATTTAGCACGGCCACTCCACCTAACCTGCACATCTTTGCACTGTGGGAGGAAACTGGAGTGCCTAGAGGAAACCTGCACAGATACTGGGAGAATGTGCAAACTGGACACAGTCGCCCAAGAGTGGAATTGAACCTGAATCCCAGTTGTCAGGAAGTAGCAGTGCTCCCCACTGTGCCATTGTGGTGCCCAACAAAAAACAAATGGTTGAAAAGTATTTTAACCTCCATTATCTCTCTGTCCAAAACCAAACTAACCACCAGAGACATATGGAATCCAAAAAGAAGCTACCCTTGAACACACTGCACCAGATTTGAAAACCATTCTTTCTATTCAATTCTGTGTTTGAAAAGCTTCTGGCACCAACTGGAAACAGTTCAACCAGAACCATGTAAATGTAGAGTCATAGGGGAGGGGGATGGGTCTGGGTGGGTTACTCTTTGGAGGGTCGGTGTGGACTTGTAAGGCCGAAGGGCCTGTTCCAACACCGTGGGGGTCCCCTGGCCTGTTCCCACACTGTGGGGGGTCCCCTGGCCTGTTCCCACACTGTGGGGCTCCCCTGGCCTGTTCCCACACTGTGGGGGTCGCGTCGCCTGTTTCCACACTGTGGGGGTCCCCTGGCCTGTTTCCACACTGTGGGGGCCCCGTGGCCTGTTTCCACACTGTGGGGGGTCATGTGGCCTGTTTCCACACTGTGGGGGTCCCGTGGCCTGTTTCCATACTGTGGGGGTCCCGTGGCCTGTTCCCACACTGTGGGGCTCCCCTGGCCTGTTCCCACACTGTGGGGGTCGCGTCGCCTGTTTCCACACTGTGGGGGTCCCGTGGCCTGTTCCCACACTGTGGGGGGTCGCGTGCCCTGTTTCCACACTGTGGGGGTCCCGTGGCCTGTTCCCACACTGTGGGGGGTCGCGTGCCCTGTTTCCACACTGTGGGGGTCCCCTGGCCTGTTTCCACACTGTAGGTATTCTATGATTTTCTAAAGTGGTGCACTACCAACGATGAATCCAACCAGCTCCCGAACTAGAGATCTTCATTAAATCTTTAAAGCTTATATCAACCCGCATCTGGCCAGCTACATATTCCAGGTCTCATACATGTTGCAGAAAAGACTCTGGGAGATGTTGCATACTTTCCAGGTCATGACCACCGCATCTGTGATTTTTGAGAAGGTTTGTAGCTCAGGTTGTAAGTTTGCTTGCTGAGCTGGTAGGTTTGTTCTCTGACATTTCATCACCATGCTAGGTAACACCATCAGTGAGCATCTATTGAAGTGGTGTTAAGTCCCACTTGTTATTTATCTGTCTTGTTCTGTTGTGGTTTGTTGGTAGATTGGTAGTCCCCTTGGCATCATGGTAGCCCACTACCCTACCAACACCCTACAACAGCTACTGATGGACCTAAAGGGCCCTTTACTAACAACCAACAAAATGAATGTCATTTACAAAATACCCTGCAAGGACTGCAACAAACATTACATTGGACAGACGGGCAGGAAACTAGCCACCAAGACAAACGAACACCAACTAGCCACCAAAAGATATGACCAGCTATCACAAGAATCACATGGACGAAGAAGGACACCATTTCGACTGGGACAATACACCCATCCTAGGACAGGCTAAACAGAGACACGCACAGGAATTCCTAGAGGACTGGCATTCAAACCGGAACTCCATTAACAAACACATCCATTTGGACCCCATTTATCAACCTCTCGGAAAAAGAACCAGAAGTAATATCACCCACCACAACAGACCAAGATACACAAATAGCAAGCGGGACAGAACACCAGTGCTTCACCGGAGGCTGCCTGATAATGTTACCTAGCACGGTGACGAAATGTCTGAGAACAAATCTATCAGCTCAGTGAGCAAACTTACAACCTGAACCACCACATCTCTCAGAATGGTCAGCATTTTCTAGGTCATCCAGCACTGGGTTAGCTTGACCAGCTTAACTTTCTACAAACAGCAGTAAGGATGGCCTATCAGTGCACACCTCTGCTAGTGAACCCAATGGTTGTATGTAAATGTGAGGTCAGGAAATGATGATCAGAGAGTGGTGGGGCAGTGTGCAGGTATCTGAGTCAGTCCCTTCAGGAGAATGTCGGGTAGCATGGCACCATTTGCAAAGGATAGAGGGATCCCCTGAACACTAACCAGTGTTTAACCCCTCCCTGTGTTCACCATTACTAACGGCCATTGATTGATGTGGTTGCTGTTTGCAAGCGCATGGTATGCACACTTACCGAACCCCTCTACAGATCAACGGTAGCTGCAATGACTGTAAAGTCCTTTGGATGGATGCTATACAAATGCAGATTCCTCTTCAATGTGAAAGGGAGAGGATGAGATGTGATCTCGATGGAAATTCTGTTCCTTTATGTACAGAAGCTGTGGCTGAGAGGGAGAAGGCCCTTTTCCATCATGCACGTTATGTGTGGTTGGTGCAATTCGGGCTGTCCTTTGCCCGTTTTTTTTTTTACAAAGGAACCTCAGCTTTGTCTCAAAGTGAATCACAGAACCTGAACATCAGCTGAGCTATGGAAGTGAGGTGTGACAAATGCTGACCTGTCAGCTTTGAGCCTGGCTGAGGTCTACTTCCGTTGTTTCTGAAAGGGTGCAGTTCCCAGAGCAACATTGTCACAGAGTGTATTTTGCAGAGCACAGGAAGTTGTGCTGCTTTAGTGTCTGTGGCAGGACACTGCTTTAATTGAAGATCCTCTTTCAACTTTAATGTGGTGAATGCTCTCTGGGGCTTTTGTTTCTCTGTGCTAATGCAGGCATTTGAAAAACTGGGCTGGGGATTTATAAACTGAGTGCGATGTTCCAAGGTTTGGAGCAGCGGGGTCGGTGGGCCAACTAGACAATCAGTTGGAGGTTGATTTGCCAATTGCCCTACTTATCTAAAGAAATCCTGAGCTGCTGGACTGCATGTTGTGAAAGGTGTGTACTATACACAGAATCCCTACAGTGTAGAAACAGGCCATTTGGCTGAACAAATCTACACTGGCCCTCTAAAGAGCAACCCACCCAGACCCATTCCCTGCTACTGTACACTTCCCCTGACTAATGCACCTAACCTACACTTCCCTGAACACTATGGGCAAATTAGCATGTCCAATTCACCTAACCTGCACATCTTTAGACTGTGGAAGGGAACCGGAGCAAACCCACGCAGACACAGGGAGAATGTGCGAACCCCACACAGACAGAGGCTGGAATCGAACCTGGGTCCCTGGTGCTGTGAGGCAGCAGAGCTAACCACTGAGCCACTGTAATGCTACAGTGAAGTAGCTTTGATGGGACACGTAAACAGATTGGATCATCAAGATGCATGCAAACAAAACTGTGTCCTATAGACTGAAAGCCACGTTCCATCTGTGCTTAGATGCCCCCTCTATTTTTTTATTTATTCAGTGGGGGTGAAATAGTGTGTATTCAGTGTGTTTATTTGTAAAACTGAGGCAGTACAAGAAGCTGTGACGGCTCTCTTAAGATAGAAATTCAGGTACTGGACCCTCCCCGCAGTTTGAAATCATTTTGGGAAGAGCTAAAGCTCAGTGTTCCAGGACAAAAGGACAACTTCTGAAAATAAGGATGCACCAAATAGTGTAATCTCTTGTAACAATCACAGAAAATGCTGGAACTCAGCAGGTCTAGCAACATCTGTGGACAAAGCTTCGAGATGTTAGCTCTGTTTCTGTCTCCACAGAAGCTGCCAGACCTGCTGAGTTTGCTTCATTTTCTGTGTTTGTTTCAGATTTCCAGCAGTCACAGTGTTTTGCCTTTATTTGAGAGTAATATCTTTGCCTGCAACCTATATCATGCTCACTTTCTTAATCCAAGTTATTACTATGTCATGTAAAAGTGAGGCAATAATGCCAATATTTGCCGTTTTCTATCAATACATGATTATCTCCTTTTATCCTTATTCTCTGTTTCCCCATTTCCAACTGCGGAAACTCTTATGATCTGTTTTTAAACATTTTGTTTGCTTTCCATCTCCTTATTTACAATTATCTGCGCAGAATGTAATGAATAGCAATTGTTTGCTGAGTGTCTCATCTTTTGGGGAATTATCTATCTGCTTTTTGCTTTTTTTTTCTCAATGGTTACAGATGACTTATCCTTCCCATAGAGTCTATCTTACTCACTGGAATGCAACTGTTATGAGCACTTTGAAATATCTTATTAAAAAGGACATGGAAGATATAGAATGTAGGGAAATAGATGGTGACATCTTGAAGAATGTCCATATTATTGAGGAGGAAGTGCTGGATGTCTTGAAATGCTTTAAAGTGGATAAATCCCCAGGACCTGATTAGGTGGGAAGCAAGGGAAGTGATTGCCGGGCCTCTTGCTGAGATATTTGTATGATTAATAGTCACAAGTGAGATATCAGAAGACTGGAGGCTGGTTAACATGGTGCCATTGTTTAAAAAAGGTGGTAAGGACAAACCAGCAAACTATAGACCGGTGAGCCTGACAGTGGTGGGCAAGTTGTTGGAGGGAATCCTGAGGTACAAGATTTACATGTATTTGGGAAGACAAGGACTGATTAGGGATAGTCAACATGGCTTTGTACGTAGGGAATCATGTCTCACAAATTTGATTGAGTTTTTTGGAGAAGTAACAGAGAGGATTGATGAGGGCAGTGTGTTACATGATCTATATGGACTTCAGTAAGGCGTTCGACAAGATTCCCCATGGGAAACTGGTTAGCAAGGTTACATCTCACAGAATACAGGGAGGACAAGCCATTTGGGTACAGAGCTGGCTTGAAGGTAGAAGACAGAGGCTGGTGTTGGAGGGTTGTTTTTCAGACTGGAGGCCTGTGACCAGTGAAGTGCCACAAGGATCGGTGCTAGTTCCACTACTTTTCATCGTTTATATAAATGATTCAGATGTGAACATGAGGTATAGTTTGTAAGTTTGCAGATGACACCAAAATTGAAGGTGTAGTGGATAGCGAAGAGGGTTACCTCAGATTACAACAGGCTCTTGATCAAACCTAATTTGCCGAGAAGTGGCAAATGGAGTTTAATTTCAATAATTGTGAGGTGCCGCATTTTGGGAAAGCAAATCTTAGCAGGACTTATACACTCAATGGTAAGGTCGTAGGGAGTGTTGCTGAACCAAGAGACTTTGGCATGCAGGTTCATAGCTCCTTGAAAGTGGAGTTGCAGGTAGATGGGCTAGTGAAGAAGGCATTTGGTATGGTTTCCTTTATTGGTAAGAGTGTTGAGTATAGGAGTTAGGAGGTCATTTTGCAGCTGTACAGGATATTGGGTAGGCCACTTTTGGAATATTGCAAGCAATTCTGGTCTCCTTCCTATCAGAAGGATGTTGTGATGAGAAAGTATATAAGGTATGAGCAGGTACGGAAAGGGTTAAGTTTTGAGTTTTGTGAAACACAATTCAGCTGAGCATGACTCAGATCAGATAAGAACTTGCAGTAAACAATGAGGTACTGGAGGCAAGGGTAGTGGGTTAGCAAGGTGAAAAGGCATTCATTATGTAAAGCCATTTAACAAGATGAAGAAGCATTTATTAAGTAAAATCAGTTCACAAGGTGAAAAGCCTTCATTATGTGAAGTCAGTTATTCATTGTATAAGGCTAGATGGCTTAATCTCTACTATTGGCACTTGCTGATTGTACCGGTCACCTAATCAATATGTATGTTGCCTTAACTGGATGCTTCTCCCTGTAAATGATTCTATAATTCATTAAGAATCTGCTGTTCGAGAGAAGTCTGTGAGCTTGTGTCCCTGTGCACATGGGCGATCATTCTCTCTCCTTCCAGGGCCTGGAATAAAGATGAAGGAGGTAAAACTGTACTGTGTCTCTGAGCGTTTGGCTTCGATTGGGAGGGGGTGGTGGTGGCATGGCAGTGAAACATGAAAGGATTCAGAAAAGATTTACAAAGATGTTGCCAGAGAGGATTTGAGCTATAGGGAGAGGTTGGATTGGCTGGTGCTGTTTTCCATGGAGTGTCGGAGGCTGAGTGGTGACCTTTATAGAGGTTTATAACATCATGAGGGGCATGGATAGGGTAAATAAACAAAGTCTCTTCCCTGGGGTGGGGAGTCCAGGACTAGAAGGTATAGGTTTAAAGTGAGAGGGGAAAGCTATAAATGAGACCCAAGGGGCAACGTTTTCATGAAGAAGGTGGTACGTATATGGAATGAGCTACCAGTGGTGGAGGCTAGTACAGTTACAACATTTAAAAGGCATCTGGATGGGTATATGAATAGGAAGGTTTGGAGGGATGTAGGCTGCATGTTGGCAGATGGGACTAGATTGGATTGGGATATCTGGTCAGCATGGACGGGTTAAACTGAAGGGTATGTTTCCGTGCTGTACATCTCTATGACTCTGAATATCTCCTTAAATGTCTGCCACTGTATCTCCACTGACCTATCTTTCAACCTAATTTTCCAGTTCACTTAACCTAGCTCTGTCTTTGTGCCCTCATAATTTCTCTTATTCAATGTTTAAAACACTTTCCTAAACCCACTCTTCTCTCCCTCAAACTCAATATGGAAATCAATGATTTTTTTTTAACCACTTATTTAGTGATGCCTTCACTATGTGATCAATGCCTTTGCACGTAACCAGATTTGGTATAGCTTGCTTTCTCATTGGCTCTGGAACATGCTACTGTAAGAAATTGTCCCAGGAACACTCTACAAACTCATAATCCATGTTACTTTGAATTGTGATTAATTTAATGAATGGCTAGATTAAATTCACCTACGATTACTGTAGCTTTCCCACAGCCCCTGTGATTTTATCCTGTACACCGTGTCCTACAGAATTATTGCTGTCAGGGCTTATAAATCATTACTATTTTGTTACCCTTTTATTATTTCTGATGTTGACCCAAATTATCTCCAAAATTGAGGTCATTTTTCTCTCTCTTTCTCTATTGTACCAATACCTTCATTAATTTACAGAGCTACCCCACTGACTTTTCATAGCTTTCTGTCCTTTGTAAATATTATGTACCTTTGAATATTCAAACCTGTTGTGTTTTAATGTTGTGGCCAGATTTGAGGTGAATTACCCCCAGAAGAAAAGTTGGAAATTAAATGTGGGATCAGAAGTAAGCCATTCAGGCTATCAAGTCTGCTCCGTCATTCAATCTGATTTGATAATCCTCAGCTCTAATTTCCTGCCTTTTCCCCGGAACCCTTGATTCCCTTCCTGATTAAGATTCTCTCTCAGCCTTCACTATTCTTAATGACCCAGCCGCAACAGCCTTCTGAGGTAAAGACTTTCGCACATTCATACTCTCTGAGAGAAGACATTCCTCCTCATCTCTGACTTAAATGTGCAACTCCTTATTCTAAGAGGAAGCCGTCTGGTCCTAGACTCTCCCACAGGGCAAACAAAATGTCCACATTTATCCTGTCAAGTCCCCTAAGAATCTTGTATGTTAAAGACTTTCGCACATTCATACTCTCTGAGAGAAGACATTCCTCCTCATCTCTGACTTAAATGTGCAACTCCTTATTCTAAGATGAAGCCATCTGGTCCTAGACTCTCCCACAGGGCGAACAAAATGTCCACATTTATCCTGTCAAGTCCCCTAAGAATCTTGTATGTTTCAATAAGGTCTCCTCTCATTCTTCTAAATTCAAGCAACTACAGGCCCAGCCTACTCAACCTGTCCTTTCATATCTTGTTTAGTGAACCACAGTTTAGTGAACCTTCACTGGACTGCCTCTAACGTCAGTATATCTTTCCATGGAGTATGGGACCCCAAACTGTTCACAGTATTCTAGCTGTGGTCTGAGTAGTGCCTTTGCAGATTCCAATCCTTTTGAAATCAAGGCCAAGATTCCAGATTATCTGGTGAGCTTGGATGCCAGCTTTTTGTAACTTGTGCAAATTTTGTGGGGGCTTGATGCTAGTCTGAATTTTGATGGCATCCAATTCAAATCATCCACTCAAATTTGCAGTTATATCATCGTCAAACAGTGGTAGGATTATGACATTTCTTGAATGCTCAATTCTTTGGAGTGTAGTCTGCAGAGTCTTGTGATTTGTGGAGGCAAATGCTTAAGTCAGATTGATGAATGCAATGGAGAATTCCTGGTGGTGCTCTTGACCTTTCTCTTGGGCTTGTTTAGCTACAAATGTCACAGAAGGTAATGGTTTCAGAAGAGCTGCATTAAGCTCACCGCCCCCCCCCCCCACCCCCAATCTGCTATTGTCAAACTAGTCTTGAGTTGAGAATTGAAGAGAAAATGAGGTCTGCAGATGCTGGAGATCAGAGATGGAAATGTGTTGCTGGAAAAGCGCAGCAGGTCGGGCAGCACCTAGGGAAAGAGAATTGGTCGTAGAGTCATAGAGATAAACAGTATGGAAACAGATCCATTGGTTTAAATCGGCTATGCTGACCAGATATCCTAACCTAATCTAGTCCCATTTGCCAGGATTGCCGTATTTCTCTAAACCCTTCCTATTCCTATATCCATCCAGATGCTTTTTAAATGTTGTAATTGGACCAGTCTTCTCCCCTTCCTCTAGCAGCTCAATCCACACACCCCACCCTCTCTGTGAAAATGTTGCCTCTTAGGTTCCTTTAATATCTTTATCATCCACCTTAAACCTATGCCCTCTAGTTTTGGCATATCCTACCCATGGAAAAAGACCTTGGCTATTCACCCTATTCATGCCCTTCATGATTTTCCAGTTTTCTTGAACGAGATCCTGACTGAATCAAAAGTGACAATTATCTGATGGCCTTGAGGAATTATTTCTTAATGAGTTAATATCACCTGTATGCCATTAACTACCTTCTAATGTAAGACAAGTGCCACTTATTGTTAAGACTCACTGGTGGACTCTCCTCTTGCCACTAATACTTAGAAAGCCCTTTAGACTCAGCATTGAAAGGAGGATTGGTGGTAGTACTCTAACCATCTAGAAGCCCATTAAAAACAATAAAGGTGATGTTGAAGGTTCCTCTGGAAGGTCTGAAGCCACACTGTGTCGCTGTAAGATTTTCTCAGCGACAGGAAATGAATGAGGAATATGTATCAGGACTTTCCCTGCAACAGACAACGGGTAAATGCATGAGGAGTTTCCAGAGAAGGAAGGAATATTCACTCTTCAAAGGAGTTACCCAGAAGCCATGAGGTAGGAGTTACCTTTGTAACTGTAGGATGGGCTCATGGAATCTTGATGAGAGCAGCCAGCCAGCAGCTTTGAAGACCTCAGGCTGGAATACGATTGGGGGCCACAGACTGAGCTACTTCTCATTCATTGGAATGCTTGCTGTATCTCTGCCATCAAGAGCAGAGTATCCATGGATTCTCTCACTGGGTAATGGCCTATGAGTGGAGTATTGCCACTGTGGATTTACAGGTGAGAAGTTATTGTTTACAAACAAGTCCTTTTCACTGTTGATGGATGGTTTTGCCATCCTTAACATCAGAGAGCACACTGTTCAGGATAGCTTGTGTTTTTGGGCTGGGGCTGGTTGGATATGGTTAGGTCGCTTATTGTAATTGGTTTCGGGCAGCCAGTGATTTGATGTTTTCGAAGTGTTAATTCAGGATTTCTGGAAGCAAGGTTCCCAGGGAATATGAGGAATCTCCTGCTTGTGCCTGACATGAGAGAGAATTAACACGTGTTCCTGACAGCCTGACTGTTCAGAGAGAAGCTCTTTGATCTTCAGAGTAAACATCTCCCTTTAGCAATGTGGGAGTTGTTAAAGAGGGCTCTCACTTTCTGGTGTTTGCATTAACAGCTCCCAGTGAAAGTTTATCAGAGAACTCCACTGAAAGGACCTTGGGCTGGCTTTATGAGAATTCTTTGCAACATCCATGGCTTTGTTTAGTAGGGAACAACAGGGAAAGAAAGCACAAAAGTGACACCAAACTTTGATTACTCTAAATGGTGTCTGAACCAGGGATTGTTGTTTTAACAGGGGAGGCAGAGTTGTACTGGCAATATCACTGGATTCTTGATGCAGAATCCCAGCTTAACAATCTTAGGACATTGGTTTAAATCCCATCCTGCCAACTGGAAAAATTTTAATTAGAATGAATCTGGAATTAAAATAATTTGAAGACATCTAATGACCATGTAACCATTGTCGATTGTTGGAAAAAACGCATCAGGCTCACTGCTGTCCTTTTAGGAAAGGAAAGTCCCACCCTTAACTGGTCTGGCCTACAAATGATTCCAGACCCACACTGATGTGGTTGACTCTTAACTGCCCTCTGGGATGGGTAATAAATGCTGGCCAGGCCAGTGATGCCCACATTGTGTGAATGAATTAAGAAGGATTAGAGCTAAGCTCTGCAGTCCTGCACAACGTCCAGTTGTGAATGATAGTGCACAATTCAACAGTGAACAGAGGCGATTGGACTACTCTTCAGTGACAAAGTCACTCAGCTATCACAAGTCTCTGTTTAAAACTGGAACGTCTAACTCCGAGGCAGGACCGTGCCTCAATCCCAATCTTTCCAGAAGTCATCATATGGAGATGCCGGTGTTGGACTGGGGTGTACAAAGTTAAAGATCACACAACACCAGGTTATAGTCCGACAGGTTTAATTGGAAGCACCAGCTTTCAGAATGCTTCTCCTTCATCAGGTGGTTGTCCTGATGAAGGGGCAGTGCTCCAAAAGCTGGTGCTTCCAATTAAACCTGTCGGACTATAACCTGGTGTTGTGTGATTTTTATCTTTCCAGAAGAAAGCTATATATGATAATTAGCAGACAATTAGCCAACACATCCTAGGACAAGTCAAACAGAGACACGCACGAGAATTCCTAGAAGCATGGCATTCGAACCAGAATTCTATCAACAAACACATCAAGTTAGACCCCATCTACCAGCCCCTGAGAAAAAGAACCAGAAAATGACATCACCACAGAAAGTGACATCGCCAACCCAAAGAAAGCAAAACCTATAAATAGAAAGCAGGAATGATGAACAGTGCTTCGCCCGGAGGCCCACTAAAGATGTTACCTAGTAGGGTGACGAAACATCTGGAAATGAACCTTCCAGCTCAGCGAGCAAACCTACATCCACATCCTCTTTGCAGGCATGCAAAGTAAAGTCAAAGTGAGGCCCTGAACAAAGAAACACATCTCCTTTATATAGATCAGTTGGCCATGCTTACAGATACTCCGGTCACTCCCTCATAGTTTCATGCCACTCAAGACAACTCCCAGTCATTCCCTGTCAGTCACAAGTTACCCCAGGCACAGTGGTAGGATGAGGTCATTCTCAGAGATGATGTAAATGCCCTAATCCTGGGGATTCATTATGCAAACGATTTCCTGACTCAGTGATTCCCCAAGACAATGTAAGTATGACATGCCTAGCGTCAGAGGATAGCTAGAAAGCATTTCTGAATGGAAGAGATTGAATGAGAGTTTAATTTGATAATCGTAGGGGAGTAGTAGCAAATGACTGTCTAATTGTGGGTGATTCGCATTCTTGCATCAATGTTGTCTTCACCCACTTCCACAATGTTCACTGAGTGCAGTTTAACTCTTCAATATTACATTAATGTCCAGAGAGATATTCCAATTTAATTTTTTAACATTACACTTCATTCTGGGGAACCTTTGAACTCCGTTCATTGACCTCTGCCCTATGGTGTGGGCACACATACTGTACTTTATATGCAATCAAACCAGGGCTTTGTACAGCTAAGGTGCAACTTGGTCACTTTTGTACCCTGCAATAGATCATTTCTAATCCACATGTTCAGAGATGTTATTACACACCTCTGGAGCAGGTGGGACTAGAACCAGGGCCTCTTGGGTCAGAGATAGGGGCACTACCATTTCCTGGGATGGTATGCCATTTGCTGTCACCTCACCTTCCCTTCCTATTTCTGTGTGAACTATTTTCTGTTCCTTTTTAATGTTATCTACAAATTTGAATAAATTACTTTATGTTCCTTTGTCTCAGTTATCAATATTTATGCTAACTTGTGTTAGCAGCGCAGATCCTTGGGGTATGCCCCATGTCTGATTAGCCCATTGAGGTCAGGGATCCTTTTAATCCGTTCGCTAAGCTTGTGTCTGCTAACTAATGACCACCCCATGTGATCTCCAATAGACATACTTTCATTTCTGTTAAGTCACTGTGGGGTATTGTGTTGAACAAGACAACAGAATGGGTTTTATCTAAATCTATTTTGCAGTGCGTAAAAAGACAGAATGATTGGTTTGATGAGCTGTACTCCCTTTAAGTTACATGAGCGAGGAGCTGAGAGACAATCTGGAATGTTCCGCTGAATGGAGCAATCGTAACACACATTTAGTTCAGTTGCATCTGTGTGCCACTAACTATTATCTGAAAAGGATCACACACGGAAACAAGTAGGTCATGTGCAGCAGAGAGAAAGATAAAGGGTACGATTATTGATGACCACAGCTCATTAATTGTAAAGACAGGTTTCACTCAAAATTTACTCACCTCAGAAAGAAGACTATGGGCCTTGCATAGGAAAGTGGGGCAAGTGTAGGTAGCGGTGGTATCCTTTGTGGCAGCAACTTGAAGTGCTGAAGGGCCTCTTCTGTTCTGGATGATTCTCTAAGACTTTGTAAAAGTCTTCTGCCCACCAATTAGATAGTTGGTCAAGAGTTATTCATGTGTGAACCGGACTTGTATAGGAGCAGCGCGATGGCACAGTGGTTAGCACTGCTGTCTCACAGGACCAGGGACCCAGGTTAGATTCAGCCTCCGGCGACTGTCTTTATGGCGCTTGCACATTCTCCCCACGTCTGTGTGGGTTTCCTCCGGGTGCTCCAGTTTCCTCCCACAGTCCAAAGATGTGCAGGTCAGGTGAATTGGCCATGCTAAATTACCCATAATTGTAGGTGCATTAGTCAGAGGGAAATGGGTCTGGATGGGATACTCTTCGGAGAGTCTGTTGGGTGAAGGGCCTGTTTCCACTCTTTAGCAAATCTAATCTAATCTATGGAAAGTTGACAGTGGCCTTTTGCACAGTGTGCATCTGGAGTCACCTATTTGGCAACTTTATGAACCAAGTGACAGATGAGCCAGAATTGTCTCAGCTATATATATAAGGCTCTCTGAGGCTGCACTCTTCAGCTCTTCCCAGGAATTCTGGATCCAAATTCCCAGTCCTCAACTCTTCACTGATGGTCAGCAAATTAAAACTGAACAATGCTAAAAGCCTTTGTGATCTGCCCAACGACAAGTTGAAGTTTAAATGTCAAATACGAAGGGGCATAGGCTTCAGATGAGAGGAGGAAAGTTCAAAGGAGATGTACGAGGGAATGTTGTTTTACACAGAGGGTGGTAGGTGCCTGGAATGTGCTTCCGGGGAAGTGGTTGTGGCAGATGCATAAACAAAGTTTAAGAAACATTTAGAATGAATGAATTAGCTTTATTGTCACATGTCGTCACATGAGCACAGTGAAACATTTACAAGTCACTACTTACGGAAATGCTTGGGTATAAAGGTACCAATGTATAGACATGTGGACAGGGAGAGAGTAGAGGGGATAGGGTTCATATGCAGGCAGATTGGATTGGTTTTGAATCTAGATTGGTGCAGACAATGTGGGCTGAAGGGCCTTTTCCTGTGCTGTACTGTTCTAATTATGTCTATGTTAACTGTTTCTCTCCAGTTCTTCGCTGTGAATTGTGAAGTCTTCTGAAGTGAACCATCAAAACTGAGCTCCATCACAGCCTGGGGTCTCCCGGTGAACAGGGAACAGGTCCCAGGCTGATTTCCCAGCCCAAACTTGCAGGCTAGGCTGAGGCTACAGGTACATAGCTATACCCGGGCTCCTGAAGGTCTTGTCCCAGGGTGGCGGTCTTTGTCCAGGCATTCTAGTGACCTGGTAAGGTGGTCTCATCCAGGAATGGTGGTCTCAGCCCAGCTTGTCCACCGAACCTGGACATCTTTGGACTGTGGGAGGAAACTAGAGCACCTGGAGGAAACCCACACAGACAAGGGGAAGAACATGCAAACTCCACACAAACAGTAATCTGAGGGTGGAATTGAACCTGGGTCCCTGGTGCTGTGAGGCAGCTCCGTTAACCACTGAGTCACTGCACCACCCTTTTTAACTTTTTTCATTATGTATGACTTCCAGTCATTCGAGGATATGGAATAAGTGCAGGAACTTGGGATTAGTACATCTTTGGTGGTAGTTATGTCGATGGTGAGGTCTCAATGGGACACGGTGCCTTTTCTATGCTATATGAATCTATGAATTCTGTCGTTAATGTAGGTGTTGTGATGATGTGACTTGTAAAACTTCTCATTGCATTTACCATGTATAAGTATATTTGACAATAAATGTCTATCCTATCCCATCCCATCCCAGAAGCCATTTCAGCTTTGACGTGTAGGCATCACATCCTCGGAATTTGTTGTTAGACTTTAGTCTCTAAAGATTCTGTTTGAGAAATATGTTATTTCTGATTATATCAATTGTCAAATTTCCTCCACCTGTTTAGCCTCTAAGTTGCGTGGTCTAAGTTGCAGACAGAAAGGTCTGTTCATCGCCTCTGCCATTTGCTCATTTCCCATCATAATTACTCTTGTCTCTTCCTCTAAAGTTCCAAAGTTTAAAGTAGTTACTTCTCATAACCACTTTCATCACCTGCTTTTATATTTTCAATTCCAATGTTTTTCCTTTTTTAACAACATCTTGGTGGCTGTTTGCTCATTCATGAAATGCTACCAGTTCTCTGACTTACTATTATTCTTCGCAACGTTATAATTCTCTTCTTTTAATCTTCTGAACGTTCTGAGTGAGCCCAGCATAGCTTTTTCTTGGTAATTTTTTAAGTTTTTCTGTAGAATGTATTTTTGTGGGGAGTGTTGTAGAACAAAGAGACCTTGGAGTCAGGTTCATAGCTCCTTGAAAGTAGAGTCGCAGGTAGATAGGATAGTGAAAATGGTGTTTGGTATGCTTTGCTTTATGGGTCAGTGCATTGAGTATAGGAGTTGGGAGGTCATGTGGTGGCTGTACAGGACATTGGTTAGGCCACTATTGGAATATTGCATGCAATTCTGGTCTCCCTGCTATGGGAGGGATGTTATGAAACTTGAAAGGGTTCAGAATAGACTTAAAAGAATTTTGGCAGGGTTGGAGGGTTTGAGCTGTAGGGAGAGTCTAAATAGGTTGGGGCTATTTTCCCTGGAGCATTGGAGGCTAAGGGGTGACCTTACAGAGGTTTGTAAAATCACGAGGGTATGGATAGGGTGGGTATACAATGTCTTTTCTCTGGGGTGTGAGAGTCCAGAACTAGAGGGCACTGGTTTAAGGTGAGAAGGAAAAGATTTAAAAGGGACCTAAGGAGCAACCTTTTCACAGAGGGTGCTTCAAGTATGGAATGCATTGCCAGAGGAATTGGAGGTTGGTATAATTACAACATTCAAAAGACATCTGGATGGGTATATGAATAGGAAGTCATCAGAGGGATAAGGGCCCAGTGCTAGCAAATGGGACTAGATTAGTTTAGGATATCTGGTTAGCATGGATGTGTTGGACTGAAGGGTCTTTTTCTGTACTGTATGACTCTATTTAGAATTGTTTTCTTAAATACTTCCTGCCACAGCGATTTATTGATTCATCCAATGCGTCTTGAGTTGGTTCTTAACCTTGTCCTTAACCCTTGTACACCAGACTTATACAGATGTGGGTGGGTTGTCTTTATGAGGAAAGGTTGGATGAGCTAAGCTTGTTGCCGTGGGAGTTTAGAAGAGGAAGAGGTTTCTTGAGGTGTCAAGATCCTGAGGGGTATGGACAGGGAGTAGGTCGAAGGATTTGAGAGTGTCTAAAACTAGGATTATTGTTTAAAAATAAGGGTCCACCAATTTAAAACAAGGGTAAAGAAAATATTTTTCTCACACCTTCCAGGTGAAGCAGCGCTTTACCTGCACTTGTCTCAATCTCGTCTACTGCATTCGCTGCTCACAATGTGGTCTCTTCTGCACTGGGGAAATGAAGTGTAGACTATGTGACCACTTCCCAGAACATCTATGTTCTGTTCGCAAAAAAGACCCAGACCTTCCAGTTGCCTGCCACTTCAACACATCACCATGTTCCCTGGCCAATGTCTCAGTTTCAGGCCTGTTCCAGTGCTCCAACAAAACCCAGCTGGAAGAGTAGCACCTCCTTTTCCGCTTGGGAACTTTACGACCTTCAGGATTTAAGATCAAGTTCAACAATTTTTGGGCTCGAAGCACCTTCCCCTATGTCCTTAACCCTACCTCCACACACCAGGCCCTGTTATCACATGGGCTGCTATTACACAATCCATTGTTAGCCACTAATCGTTCACATTAGCACCCATTTATTCTCCGAGGCTGACCATTATCCCCTCTTTTGTCTGTCCAACCGTTCTTCTGCCTCCACCTATCACTTACAGCTTGCCCCCCCTCCCCTATTTTCTTCATGAAAACCAACATTTTCCCAGCTAACATCAGTTCTGATGTGGAGATGCTGGTGTTGGGACTGGTGTAGACAAAGTCAGAAGTCACACAACACCAGGCTATAATCCAACAGGTTTATTTGAACTCACAAGTTTTGGGAGTGCTGCCTTCCCCTGACGAAGGAGCAGTGCTCTGAAAGCTTGTGATTTCAAATAAGCCTGTCAGACTATAACCTGGTGTCGTGTGACCTCTGATTTTGACGCCATCAGTTTGAGGAAGGGTCACTTGATTTCTCCTCCCAGATGCTGCCAGACCTGCTGAGCTTTTCCAGCAATTTTTGTTTTTTTTTGTAATTCTGTTCTTTGAAATGCAGTGGAAGCTGAGTCCTTGAACATTTTTAAGGCAGAGGCAAGTGGAGTAATATTACTATCACTATTTCCCATTGGGTCTCTTGCTATGAGATTTCTAATTAACCCTGCTTCAATTCACATAACTAGATCCATGACAGCATTATTTATTGTTGGTTCCACAATGTATTGTTCCAGGAACTTGTCACAAGCTCTATAACTCTTTGACTCATCATCTAGACCACTCTTGCCAACTTGATTGGTCATTCTAAATGGAGACTAAAGTCCCCCACAATTATTACACTGCCCTTGACACACCTTCCAATTATTTCTCTGCTCTGTCCAAAGGGATATATCCTGGTGAACAATTGCAATCAAAATATGCTGGTTTCTACTATATTGAATTTCGATCCAGACTGATTCCAATTCAAGATCTTGTGAGGATCTGATCTTTACTCACCAGTGTCCCTTATGTCAGCCTTTACTAACATGGCTACTCCTTGTCCATTGCCATTCTGTTTGTCTTCACAAAACATTGTGTGCCCTGCAAAGATCATTATCCTCATCTTTATATCTTTGTAATGGTGGTTCACTCCCTGACCCCAGGGAAAAGACTTTGCCTATTTACCCTATCCATGCCCCTCATAATTTTGTAAACCTCTATAAGGTCACCCCTCAGCCTCCGATGCTCCAGGGAAAATAGCCCCAGCCTGTTCAGCCTCTCCCTATAGCTCAAATCCTCCAACCCTGACAACATCCTTGTAAATCTTTTCTGAACTCTTTCAAGTTTCACAACATCTTTCCGATAGGAAGGAGACCAGAATTGCGTGCAATGTTCCAACGGTGGCCTGACCAATGTCCTGTATAGCTGCAACATGACCTCCCAACTCCTGTACTCAAAACTCTCCTTGTAAATCTTTTCTGAACTCTTTCAAGTTTCACAACATCTTTCCGATAGGAAGGAGACCAGAATTGCGTGCAATATTCCAACGGTGGCCTGACCAATGTCCTGTACAGCTGCAACATGACCTCCCAACTCCTGTACTCAAAACTCTGACCAATAAAGGAAAGCATACCAAACACATTTTCTGTTCATCCTCAATTGCCCTTGTGCAGGTAGTGGTGGGCTATCGTCATGAACTGTAGTCCATGTGGTGTAGATACCCCCACAGTGCTGTTATTGAGGGAGTTTAGGTTAATTACCTCATGACAGTGAAGGAATGGTGATAAGCTGTAAGTCAGGATGATGTGTGGCTCAGAGAGAAAGGCAGCTGGAGGTGTTTCCACATAGGTCCTGCTCTTGTCCTTCTAGATGCCAGGTTTGGAAGGTGCCTCATGAATTGCTCTAAAATGTCTTGTTGTATCTCCCCTCTGCTGCTACTGTTTGTTGGTCGCAGAGGCCATAACTGTTAAAGGTCGTTGAAGGGGTGCAAATCAAGTAGGTTGCTTTGTCCTGGATGTTATTGAGCTTCTTAAATGTTGTTGGAGCTTCATTTATACAGGCAAGTGGGGAATATTCCATCACATTCCTGACTTTTGCCTTTTAGATAGATTTTTGGGGAGATGAGTTACACATCACAGAATTCCCAGCCTCTCTCTGACCCGCTGTTGTAGTCCAGTTCAGTTTCTGCTCAATGGTTGGGGATTCAATTATAGCAGTGCAATTGAACATCAAGGGGTGATGGTTAGATTCTCTCTTGTTGAAGATAGTCATTGCCTGGCACTTGTGTGGCATGAATGCTACTTGCCACCTTTGAGCCAAACCTGGATGTTTTCCAGATCTTGTTGTATTTGAACATGCACAGCTTCAGTATTTGAGGAGTCACAAATGGTGCTGAACATGGTGCGATCATCGGTGAACTTCCCCACTTCTGACCTTTGAATGAAGGGAAGGTCATTGATGAAGCAACTGAAGATAGTTGGGCCTAGGACACTCTGAAGAACTCCTGCAGACTGTCCTGGAGTGGAGATGATTGGCGTACAGAACCTTAAGTAATTCCGATGTGTCAGGTATGACACCAACAAGTGCAGAGTTTTTCCCACCCCCATTCCTTACTGACTCCAGTTTTGGTAGGGCTTCTTTATGCCACACTCCATCAAATGCAGCCTTGATGTCACTCCCACCTCACCTCTAGAATATAGCTCTTTTGTCCATGTTTGGACAAAGGATGTAATGCGGTCAGGAGCTGAGTGGCCCTGGTGGAACCCAAACTGGGCATTGCTGAGTGGGTGCTGTTGGTGACATTTTCCATCACTTTACTGATGATCGAGAGTAGACTGATGGAGTGGTAATTGGCCTGGTTGAGTTTGTCCTTCTTTTGCTAACTGGTTATATCTGGCCAATTTTTCACATTATTGGGTAGATGTCAGTATTGTAACTGTGCTGGAAGAGCTTGGCCAGGGTAGTGGAGTACAAGTCTTCAGTTCAGTTCTGAGGAAGGGTCACTCGACTCCAAACATTAAGTAAAAAGTTTCTGACAGATTCTGCCAGATCTGTTGAGCTTTTGTCTCTTCAGTACTATTATTGGAACATTATCAGGGCCCATATCCTCCACAGTATCCAGTGTCTCCATTCATATCTTAATATCTTTTATTAAAAGTGAATTAGTAACTCTGTTTCGCTTTCTGCAGACCTGCTGAGTTTTTTTTGTTTTATTTCCATTTCCAGTTACCACAGTGTTTTGCTTTTGAATTTATTGATGCTTGTCACTGATATGACTGTGGGATGCCACACTTGGACTATTTTACTTACTTCTCAATCATTATTTCTCTTCACAGTGACCATGGAGGAATCAGTTCTAATTTTGAAAAGTTGGCACAAAGCCTTGGTACTTATCCTAATCATTAGTTCCATTGTCTACTATTATGTCTTTGAGTTTAAACCTTTAAAGCTCAAATACCCCTTCCCGAAAAAAGCTTCAAGACTTGCAATACGTTTGAGTCAATCAGACGCAATCAGAGAGCCTGGAATTATGTTTGTACAGACCTCCAATGATGTAGCACCTTCCCCGTTGGCCATGTGCAGCATTGAATCAGCAGCTAGACAAAACCGAAACAAAACCATTTATTTCCTCATGAGTGGTTTCAATGGGAATATATCTGCGTATCGAGAACCTGAGTACAAAGCCATCTCTTTGCTTTCTTCATTCGAGAATGTCATCATCTTGCCCTTGAATCCTAAAGAATTGTTCAACAACACACCCTTGGCTGGATGGTATGAGAAGGTAAGGACTTGTACAGAGTTGGCTGCTTGGTTTGTGGATGAAAAAAGCTGCTATTGGTTACCAATCTGAAAAATGAAATAGTAAACTTTACACTGACAAGTTAAATCCCCAGTTTCTAAATATCTGATGATGGATAATGCTGAGCTGGAATTCCTGTGGGTTTTAGATTGAATTTCAGTTTCAGGTCCTGATGAATCATTTGCAGAACGTGCAAGAAGACTAGAATCATTTTCTTCCTGAAAATCATTATTTATCTCAATTATTCAAGACTGTACTTTGTTCATTGGTGGGATGGGGAACCATTAATTTGGAAACTCTCCAGTTCAAAGCATGTTAGTTCAATCTTTGTCCAATAATATTAGACCATATTCATTGCTTTGTAAATGTCTCTTACCAAGTTGAGACAATAAGACCGTAACAATTAGGAGCAACAGTAAACTATTTGACCCCTTGAGCCTGAAACACCTTTCTCTACCTGCCTCAAAAGCCTTTGACATGCTTAAGATAAATTTAAAAATCAAATTCAGCCTTGAATATATTCATTGACCTCACCTCCAGTTCTCCCCAGGAAAAGAATTCCAATGATTAATGAATCACCGAGAAGGGAATTTCCATCTTTTACCTGTAATTGATGGGAGGCCTTATTGTGAGACTGTGCCCCCCACTTCTGCAGTGCCCCCCCCCCAGAGGGAAACATCCTCTCAATGCCATCATCTCTTCTACTTCTAATCTCGGAGAAGTGGAGACTCAGACTGTTCACTCTTTGCTCATGAGGCAACCTCTTTATCCCCAGAATCAAACTCTAACCATTCTCTGAGCTGCCTGCAACTGAACAAGTTGATTCCTGACACAGAGCTGGAGAAAGAACCAGGCTCAAGTGTTTCTTTAATTAGTTAAACAGGGGTTGTAAAAGCGCAGGATTGAAACTAATTAGTTAACATGATGGTTAGTTACTGAAACATGTTCACACAAAGTAGTAGGGTTTCTATAGCAAGAGTTTTACAAACAATAAGTAGAAAAATGCAATCTAAAGCTAAAAGAGTAAAGTTAAAACATGAAACAAAACATAGTTTAAAACTATTTCCTGACGATATCCTTTAGAATGCCCTGAATCAAGAGAGATCACAGCCTCTTTCAACTCATGTTGTTAATGAAAATCTACAGCCTTAGGTGAATATGTGACTGAGCACTATGTTAACTAACATAATTAACTAACCAAACCAAATCTATCAAAGCAGATTTCATTCTGAGACCTGATTTATCCA
Source organism: Chiloscyllium plagiosum (assembly GCF_004010195.1). Lineage (NCBI taxonomy): Eukaryota > Metazoa > Chordata > Chondrichthyes > Orectolobiformes > Hemiscylliidae > Chiloscyllium > Chiloscyllium plagiosum. Next base: position 4,522,130 of record NC_057722.1, on the reverse strand, counting down.
GGAGAGATTATAACCCATTGCTGCTTTTCCGGTTTGGGAGTAGTTTCAGTATGGATTTTGTTACTGTTCACCTGCTTAACGATAAACTCAATGATGCATATGACTTTGGAATCTCAGATTCACCAGGAACTTTTACTGGGTTCTAGGTTTTCATGATTGAATGCTGTACATATAGAACTCAACAGCTCAGGAGGGAATTAGCATTCTTGTTGAAGTGTTGAGCTCCTTCCTGTTGTCTGTCTTCCTCCTGGTCATGTGGAAGGAGTGTCTTGGCAGAATCATCTTGTACTTTCTTCCATTCAGGGAATTCCTGTTCTGCAACGATTTCATGATGAGCTTGAGATGTGTGGATTGAAGTGACAATACGGCAAGGCTTGGGGAGTATTGCCCTGAGGAGTATTGTCAAACACAGAGACCTGGGGGTTCAGGTACATTGTTCCTTGAAAGTAGACAGGGTAATAGAGAAGGCATTTGGCACATTAGCCTTCATTAGTACAATTACAGAATTTAAAAGACTTTTGAACATGTATGTGAATAGAATGGTTTTAGAGGGATATGGGCCAAACACATGCAAATGGGACTAGTTCAGTTTAGGAAGCCTGGTTGGCATGGATGAGTTGGGTCTAAGGGTCTGTTTCCATGCGGTATGACTATGACTCTTGATGTTTTGTGAGGGTTCTCTTGACTGCCTGGATATGGCTTTCTAAAACTGGTGTCCCATTGAGGAATGGAGATAGTCAACCCATACTGTTCAGTGTATTCCGTCCATTCTTTTTGTCACTTATTTATTCTAGGAATCCATTGCTCAGTGAATTGTATTCCTGCAACTGAAATGATTGTTGTAGCTGTCAAATCTTAGCTTTTCAATAAAAGAGAACCTTGAGTAATGGTCAACAACTGTGGGACTATTGTTGATTATGTGTGAGTAAATTGTCCCCACAGATTACCTTTGTCTGGATGGTAATTCAGTATCTATCACCGTCTCTGCTTATAAGGTGTGCAGATACAACTCCTGGAGCTGATCTGCTGAGTTTACTCTCTTCCATTCCTACATGGTCGTGTTCCTCCTGCATCATTCTGAGTACAGTTAATCTGAATCCTTCTTGCAGAATGCCATCTTCTAGTCAGATGCCATCTCTGGCAGACCAGCCCTGCTTATTACTGATTATTATCAGACCATTTCCTGACAGAGCATCAGCATCTGATCTTATCTCTAAATTGGCTCAGTTTTCATTCCTGTGTGTCCGTCAAAATTATTTATGACAACTTAGGAGGTTTTTTTTTTGTGTTGGCTCGGTTGAATTGTTTTCCTTTTCTCTCTGGTCTTGATCCCTCACTATCTCCCCTGATAACATGTACCAGAGGACTGGAGGATTGCAAATGTTGTGCCCTTGTTCAAAAAGGACAGTGGAGATGACCCAGGTAATATAGACCAGTGAGCCTTACATCTGTTGTAGGAAAGGTTTTGGAAAGGATTATAAGAGAGATTTATAATCATCTAGCAAGCAACAATTTGATTGGAGAGAGTCAACATGGTTTCGTCAAGGGCAGGTCATGTCTCACAAGCCTCATTGAGTTTGAGAAGGTGACCAAGCATGTAGATGAGGGTAGGGCAGTTGACGTGGTGTACATGGACTTCAGGAAAGACTTTGATAAGGTTCCACATGGTAGGCTGTTGGAGAAAGTGCGGAGGCATGGGATTGAGGGTGATTTAGCTGTTTGGATTAGAAATTGGCTTTCTGGACGATGGCAGCGAATGGTGGTTGATGGAAGATATTCAGCCTGGAGTCCGGTTACTAGTGGTGTGCCGCAAGGATTTGTTTTGTGACCACTGCTGTTTGTCATTTTTATAAATTACTTAGACGCAGGCGTAGGTGGATGGGTTAGTAAGTTTGCAGATGATACCAAAGTTGGTGGAGTAGTGGACAGTGTGAAAGAATGTTGCAGGAGGACTTGGATAAACTGCAGAATTGGGCTGAGAGGTGACAAATGAGAGTTTAAAGCAGCTAAATGTGAAGTGATTTACTTTGGAAAGAATAACAGGAAGGCAGAATATTAGGTCAATGGAAAGATTCTTGGTAGTGTGGATGTGCTGAGGGATCTGGGTGTCCATGTACATAGATCCCTGAAAGTTGCCACCCAGGTTGATAGTGCTGTTAAGGAGGCATACAGTGTGTTGGGTTTTATTGGTAGAGGGATTGAGTTCCGGAACCATGATGCCATGCTGCAACTATACAAAATGCTAGTGCGGCCACAGTTGGAGTATTGTGTGCAGTATTGGTCGCCCCATTACAGGAAGAATGTGGAAGCATTGGAAAAGGTGCAGAGGTGATTTACCAGGATGTTGCCTGGTCTGGAGGGAAGGCCTTATGAGGAAATGCTGAGGGACTTGGGTCTATTCTCATTGGAAAGAAGAAGCCTAAAAGGGGATTTAATAGAAACATACAAGATGATCAGAGGATTAGATAAGGTGGACAATGAGAGTCTTTTTCCTAGAATGATGACGTCGGCTTGCACGAGGGGGCATAGCTGCAAATTGAGGGGTGATAGATTTAAGACAGATGTCGGAGGCAAGTTCTTTACTCAGAGAGTGGTAAGGGTGTGGAATGCCCTGCCTGCCAATGTAGTTAACTCAGCCACATTAGGGAGATTTAAACAGTCCTTGGATAAACATATGGATGATGATGGGAGAGTGTAGGGGGATTGGGCTTAGATTAATTCACAGGTCGGCGCAATATTGAGGGCCGAAGGGCCTATTCTGCACTCCATTTTTCTATGTTCTATGTCTCCTAAACAATGTTGTTTAACACTCCCTCTCCTTCCAATGGAACATGGAGCATTTCCAACTATTTGTCAAACTTTAGATGATTAGCTTTTTCTAATCTATTGTGTTGACCTTTGATCTGGTGTCTGTACACTAAGGAAAATTGTAATTTCTATAGAATGCAGCTGACTGCTGTAGGTAGATCCACAATGCTGTTCGGGAGGGAATTCTGGGATTTTGACCCAGTGACCGTGAAGGAACGGCGATATATTCCCAAGGCAGGATGGCTTGCAGGGGAACTTGCAGGGTGATGGTCTCATGTATCTGCTGCCGAATCCTTCTGAATGGAGGTGGTTGTGGGTTTGGAAGGTCTTTGGTTAATTTATGTAGTGCTTCTTGTAGATAGTGCACTGACCGTCGTTGGTGGAGGGAATGGATGCTTGTGTGTGCTTTGTCCTGGATGGTGTCAAGCTGCTTGAGTATTGTTGAGGGTACACACTCATCCAAGCAAGTGGGGAGTATTGCAGCACACTCCTGACTTGTACCTTGTAGATTGTAGACAGGCATTGGGGGAGTCAGCAAGTAAGTTACTCATTGCGTTATTCTA
>NC_057722.1:4498059-4518259 GCF_004010195.1 Chiloscyllium plagiosum | reverse complement strand
GAGCAAGGGGACATAGTCTGAGAATTAGGGCCAGACTATTCAGGAGAGATGTCGGGAAGCACTTCGACATGCAAGCGGGGATAGATGGTTAGGTCTCTCTCCCACGAATAGCCGAGGATGTTGGATCAGTTGTTAATTTTAAATCTGAGATAGATACAATTTGTGAAGCAAAGTATTAAAGGATGTGGAGCAAATCAGGTACATGGGGTTATAGATCAGCCATGACCTCATCAAACAGACTTGAGAGGCTGAATGGCCTACTCTGTTCCTATTTTCCTATTTGGTGCTCAACCAGTAAATATTGTGTGGAGGGAGAGGACAGCATTTGGAGAGAAGGATCATTCAGAATATCAAAACACCTAACTGATGATCTTTTACTCTGTTACAGGTGGATCCCAACTTGGAACAATATTGGTTCCATGTGCTCTCTGATGGTTGTCGGATAGCCTTGCTGTGGAAGTTCGGGGGCATCTATCTGGACACGGATATCATTTCAATCAAACCCTTGGAGTTCCAGAACTTCATCTGTGCACAATCAAGTAATTATGCAAATGGTGCAGCTTTGGGATTTAACCGCTCTCATTCCTTCATCAGGAAGTGCTTAAAGGATTATATTGAGAATTATAATGGAGCAGCTTGGGGTCAGCAGGGTCCAGATCTGATGACCCGAATGTTGAAGAAATGGTGTGAGACTGATAATCTGGATAACTTTCTGAATAGACAATGCAAAGGGATCCTGTACCTGTCCAGCAACTGGTTCTACCCTGTTCCATACACCGATTGGGAAAGGTACTTTGAACCAGATACATGGGAAGGGAACAGTAAAGAAATTGAACATGAATTCTCAAAGACACGAGGGGTACACGTCTGGAATTTTTTAAGTGGTGGTCAGAATAATCACTTCAAAGGAAGTCGATCACTCATGGAGTATTTCTTTAGCAAATATTGTCCAAGAACATACAATTTTCTCCCAGATTGATGTTTATTTGAGTGTTGATTTGCATAATTGTTTTACATGTGGTTATAACAAAATGACTGCTAATCACTGACTGACAGTATGGCCATCCATTTGGCCTCATCTCATTGTATCTTCACTGGTATCTTCCTACTCTCTGTGAGGCTGTCGGGTAATAGGAGGAGTGGGGGAATTGTTACTGGTTTCACCCTCTATCCTGCTCCCTTCCTTCCAACTCAGCAGTGCCCACTTCCCTGAGGTTCATTCCTCCAACATATTCGATGCCTCTTGATTCAAAATTGGTCGATTCTGGATAACTGTTGATTCAGTTCATCTCAGTATTACAGACATTGCTTCATTTAAATTATTGTGTTTTTATTTTTATCCAGTTCAGAAGCACACACAGTCATTGGGACGAGACCATTTGCAGTATAGGGAATGACGATGAGTTTAACATTCCCGATCCAAGTCAATTTGACGTTTACTTCTTCACTCATTAATTATCTCACATTCTGAATTATAGTCTGAACACTGCAAACTATTTCCAATGTCCTTTCTTATCTGGAAGTTGGTGTGAATATTTTACAACCTCTTTATCCAGCATTTCTTAATAAAATATGATCAAAGTCTGTGATAACATGACCATTGCTCTCAGGCACAATATAGTGAAAGGCATATCTCTACTGTAGCAGTTCTTACTGTTGGACTGTTCCCTTATCTGGTTGAGGTTATTAGTTTGTACATGTACAGAGTACAATATATTCCTAAATCTCTGGGATATTTAATTTTGATCTGACATGATCTATTTACTGAATCACTGACTTCTTGCCTGCACTGAGATTATACTTAATATACATGATCTTCAAGAATCTTTAGGTGAAATAAGGGAAATCTTTGCTTTGTCGCTGTTTTGTGATTATTTGGATAATTCTTTGGATGAGTCTATTGATTAATTAATTGACCTTGCAGATTCAGTCTTTGTATCTGAACTAAAGTTTGGTCTGACACTTTGTGGAATTGAGCTTGTAGTTCAACTGTGGTTACAATTAAAATAGAAAGACTGGGGAAATCTGCCCAATTATTAAAGACAGCTTGACCCCAGTTACCAGTCTCGAACTGGTAACTGAGTGATACACCGTTTCCAGTCAGAGACATTGTGTCAACTTGCTGCACATCACTGGGATCCTCTGTGAGGGAGCTCTATCTGTGTCATCATTAATGTGATCGGAGCAGCCCCTTTATTAAATATTGAGATCTTAATTGTAAAGTGGCCAGCAACAGAAGATGTGCTTATTAAAATGGACTGGAATTATACTGTACCCACGGCACCCAATGATGGGGTTTTGCACCTGTCTCTCAGGAACCTTACCGTCCCTGTATTCACTCCAGTGGAACAGGCTGCGTGCTAATGTGATAGAGACCATCCCAATATCTCTGGTTCCTGCTGTGTGCTTCTAGTGTTTGGCTCTCGGACATTTGGACCCATTTTAAGGAAGGAACCCAGGTTTGAGAACGATCAGCAAATCATCCCAACAGCTTCACCCTGAGCTGGAGAGGATGGAAATGACATGGTGCTGCCTTGTCCTCAACTGGGATATCCCATTGGAGCATTTTGGAGTGAAGTCATGGAGACGATTGTGTTTAAGGGTCGGATCATATGAAGATGTCCCACGTGTTGATGTCAGCTCATTCCTGATGAAAGACTGTATTTTTGGTCGTGTTGTGGTTTTGTTTCATTCTGTTTAAATCTCGCGTCAAACTAGAAGTGGATACATCTGTTGGAAACCAACACTCAGTTGTGGTGCATTCCTCAGTTTCTGGTGTGCTGTACCGACCTTGTTGATGGTGTTAGATTGAATAGGGCCAGATTTCATGTTAATGGGAGGATGCCACAGATGAATGGGTATTGGGCACTGGGTACCCCTTCTTGATACTTGGTTGAGTATTACCTAGGCTGCCCAGTGAAGATGGGTTATCCCCTACAGAAGGTGAAATTTTCTCAGGCGATTACAATTACAAGGGCTATTTATTGTCCCAAATCTTCACTGAAAGTTTTCATTCTGTCATAAGGATCCTGTAGGCATTCTTATTCTTCTGTCATTCTTGACTCCCTTGATGCTGCACTTTTGAAGATTAACCAATAATTTGATCCTATTAGTGTGCTGGAAACATGGCTTTCTGTTTTTATAAATGTACCTCATTTCAGTTGAGAGCCCACTGTAGGTGTGTGAGAAACTGATTATTGAATCTGTGTCACCCCTTAAAGTCCACTCAATGCTGGTTGAGATCAAAGTGGACCATCTGCTTTCCCCAAGACTGTAAGTATATGTGTTTTTAACACTATTTGTTGATCAAGGAGATAGGTTTTGAATCTGGAGACTGGAAGATGGAGAAGGGGATTCTGTTTGATGTTGTGATGCGATTTTTTCCCAAGGAGTTGTTGTGGTGAAGTATTTGTAATTGGGCTGATGCAGACTAAAGACTCATCACCTTCTTTCTTTCTATTCTTTCAATGGAACATACGTTGATGGCAGAGGTGGTCCCAGAGACTTCATGTTGCACAGCCATTACAAGAATAAGGTTAGCGTGGGTTTTAATGGAAATTAATAATTCACTCTGAGGAGATTGCTTGCAGTGATAATTTGATTCTTTTTGCTCCTATTCTCACATTCCTATTTAATGTTTCCTATCTGCTGGCTGGTGTAAACATCACTGTCCTTTGGGACTGACCCTTTCTATGTGATTGGAGGAGAAATGTCACTATAGAATAACAGCAGATTTGCTTCTCACACTCTTCCAAACGTCAGGAGCTGACAGAGAGCTGCTGTCCTCGAAGACACTGAAAACGGACATCTTTCCCTCCTGGCAAACACCCTGCCCCTCAGGATCCCTCCGTGAGGAACTGGGTGCCCAGAACCCTTGGGCATTTCAGGCAGAGTAAGGGTGTGAGCACTAACCATTATTTGCTGTGTTGATCTGAGAGCATCGTGATCCCACGCGTATGGGTAATCAAATTTCAGACTGTGAACTTGTGTATGTATTGCCTTTATATGTCTGAATGTGAATAATCAAATTGTGACTTTCTGCTTTGGTTTGCCTGTGGCCTCTTTGTCGTCTGTCATGCTGAGGCCAGAATCCTTTCTCAAGTCTCTGACGAGATTCCAGGAAGTTCTGGTTTCGAGTGCCTTGGCGCTGAGTTGGAGCCATTGTTTATCCCAGCGTCTTCTCCCTGTCCAGAGCTGATGGGATGTTTATAACTTTAACTTCAGTCAGTCTATTCTTGCTGTGATTATTGAAGTGAACAGATTAGAATCTTTTGTGCTGATTTATTTTTTTTAGGTGACTTTCTATTGAATCTTTTTTTTCTTTTTATCAAAACCACGAAACAGGTAATTTTCATTTAGTTGATGTTTGGATGATGCAGTGCTTATTACACCAGGGGCAAAATGTTCTCCACACTCTCAATAACACAATACAGACCCCTCTCTCTGAACCCCAATACAGACCGTGCTCTGTGAACCCCGCTACAGACCCCTCTCTCTGAACCCTGATACAGACTGTGCTGTCTGAACCCTGATTCTGACCACGCTGTCTGGCCTCCAATATGGGCCGTGCTTTCTGAGCTTCAATACCTGACAAAGTAGCTACCTGATGAAAGAATGGTGCTCCGATAGCTGATATTTCCAAATAAACCTGTCGGACTATAACCTGGCGTTGTGTGATTTTTAACTTTGTCCACCCCATTCCAACACCAGCACCTCTACATCATAAGCTCCAACACCGGCCACTTCCTGATCTGGACCCAATGTACTGAACACAATGAACCACAAATTGGACCATCTTGATGAATCCTGACACACCTTGCTGCACCCCAATACAGATCACTTCAACAAAGGCCCATTCTCCCTATATTTTATTACAGACCACTCACTATACCTCAATATAGCTTAATACAGACTGCTCACGCTGAACCCCAAAATAGAACGGTGTCACTGTGCCCCTGTGGAGAACCCTTTCGCTAAACACAATACATCCCACCCCCCCCAACAGTGTACCCAGTACAGATCCTGTAAGCACAGTGAGGTGGTGTTTTTTCTTTGTCTTTGTCCTGCTGGAGCAGTCATTCCTGTAAAAACAGGAACCCTGCTTCCTGCTGCATGTGCTGTGGCCTCCTGCTAGGAATCCAGAGATCCTCGGATCGATATCAACCCCATGGTGACATCACCTTCATCGCCCGGCGACATTGTTTCCGAACGGTTCTGTGGGATTTTACTGGAGTGGTTGGGGTTTGTGTGTGTGTTTGCCATTGGCAGCAGCCAGCATTCGGTTGATTCATGTATGGCATTGGGGCCCACGTGAAAAGTCAAGTTGAAAAATAAGCAGGCAGGGTTTGGTTTTGGCATGTGGGGTCTGGGTGCTGTTGATGAATGAGGAAGTTCCTGTGAGATCATGCATACAAATAAGTATCTGAAGTTCAGTTCCCTTTGTCCCAGAGGGCTATCATGTGGCCCAGATTCGTGTGTGCATGGTCATGTGCTGTGTGGTTATTTCTTCATTAGCTGTCCCCTAGACACTGAATGACATTATCGTCAAACCACAGTGGCGTGACCCCCTTCTACATTTGTTCCTTTCTGATAAACTATATTAAATAAAGCAACTCTTAATTCTAACTTTGGCTTTACTGCCCCAGGTTTCAGTAAGTCAAACAGAATCTGTCCCCCACATACCCCAAGTGTGTGAGGGCTGGGTGCTGTTGATGAATGAGGAAGTTCCTGTGAGACCATGCATGCAAATGAGTATCTGAGTTCCCTTTGTCCCAGAGGGCTATCATGTGGCCCAGATTAGTGGGAACTAATTAAAATAAAAGTGTTGAATCAAAGTGTTTTTTTTAAAACTGCTGTAACTTGGTCATGTCAGTATCTGGGAAATAAATCTCCAGTTATTGAAAGCTCCAGCACAACTCTAGATGGTTGCCAAAAGTCTAACAATGCAGTTTCAGAGTTTTCCCATTTATACTGATGCCCAACCAAGCTCCGAAATCAATCCTCTCTAAAACAATGCCTGTGACCTGTACTGGAGCCCAGTGCAGTCACTGATTAATTAAAACCGCTCCTTAATCTTAAAGTGTGAAGGACAATGTGTGACATTTAACAAAATCCAAAAGGAAAACTATCTTGTTCCATCTACCCAACAGTTGCAAGATTGAATGTGCAGGAAAAACGAGTTGTCAAACCCAGAGGAGGTTTAAAAGCAGAGGATGGTTGTTGGGACATGTCTGAAAGGCTAAGCTTCAGTGTATGGCCACTCTCATTGGAAAGTATTAAAAAAACAAATATATCACTGAAACTAAGTGTGTCTGACATTCAGTCCCAACATATCTGCAGCAAAAACTGACTTGTAACAGGAGTCCCAGTGAATCTGCACTTTAATTCCTTCTGGTTTAAAACTGTCTGTCCTTTAGTTACACTGCTCTGCTGCTAAAGCTGCACTTTCTGCAGAACACCATTTGAATTCCCACACTTTGATTCAGGATCTCAGCCCCCCCCGTTATTGCCCTGCTCCTCATTAGTACACTGGTCACCAGTGTCCTGGAACACTGCAGCCCTTCCCAATCCCAGAGTCGGAATGTCAAAGCTGCTACAGAAGGAAGACTAATTTACAAATTACCCGGCATGCCAACTTGAAGCTACTCTGACTGCCTGACCATAGTGATGAGTGAACATCCAAGCAGTTTCTACAGATGCTGTCTGCCCTGCTGAGTATCTGCAGTATTTTCTCTTTTTCTATTTGCACTTTCCAGTATCTGCAGTATTTTTCTTCTTTCAGCTTTTTGGTACCTGCAGTATTTTTCTCTCTTTTTATTTCACCTTCCCAGTATCTGCAGTATTTTCTCCTTTTATTTCAGCTCTCCGGTATAGAGTCACAGAGTCACAGAGATGTACATCATGGAAACAGACCCTTCAGTCCAACCCATCCATGCCGACCAGATATCCCAACCCAATCTTGTCCCACCTGTCAGCATCCGGTCCATATCCCTCTAAACCCTTCCTATTCATATTTCCATCCAAATGCCTCTTAAATTTTGCAATTGTACCAGCTTCCACCACTTCCTCTGGCAGTTCATTCCATATACGTACCACCCTCTGCCCCTTAGGGCTCTTTTATATCTTTCCCCTCTCACCGTAAACCTATGTCCTCTAGTTCTGGACTCCCCGACCCCAGGGAAAAGACTTTGTCTATTTATCCTATCCATGCCCCTCATAATTTTGTAAACCTCTATAAGGTCACCCCTCAGCCTCCGATGCTCCAGGGAAAACAGCCCCAGCCTGTTCAGCCTCTCCCTGTAGCTCAGATCCTCTAACCCTGGCAACATCCTTGTAAATATTTTCTGAACCCTTTCAAGTTTCACAACATCTTTTCGATAGGAAGGAGACCAAAATTGCATGCAGTATTCCAACAGTGGCGTAAACAATGTCCTGTACAGCTGCAACATGACCTCCCAACTTCTGTACTCAATACTCTGACCTTTCTCCTTTTATTTCACCTTTCCAGTATCTGCAGTATTTTCTCCTTGTATTTCAGCTTTCCAGTATCTGCAGTATTTTCTCCTTGTATTTCACCTTTCCAGTATCTGCAGTATTTTCTCCTTGTATTTCAGCTTTCCAGTATCTGCAGTATTTTCTCCGTTTATTTCAGCTTTCCAGTATCTGCAGTATTTTCTCCGTTTATTTCAGCTCTCCGGTATCTGCAGTATTTTCTCCGTTTATTTCAGCTCTCTGGTATCTACAGTATTTTCTCCTTGTATTTCACCTTTCCAGTATCTGCAGTATTTTCTCCTTGTATTTCAGCTTTCCAGTATCTGCAGTATTTTCTCCGTTTATTTCACCTTTCCAGTATTTGCAGTATTTTCTCCTTTTATTTCACCTTTCCGGTATCTACAGTATTTTCTCCTTTTATTTCAGCTCTCCAGTATCTGCAGTATTTTCTCCTTTTATTTCAGCTCTCTGGTATCTGCAGTATTTTCTCCTTTTATTTCAGCTCTCCGGTACCTGCAGTATTTACTCCTTTTATTTCAGCTCTCTGGTATCTGCAGTATTTTCTCCTTTTATTTCACCTCTCCGGTACCTGCAGTTTTTACTCCTTTTATTTCAGCTCTCTGCTATCTGCAGTACTGTTGCTGCTGAGTGGCCTCTCTTGTGGTTCCAGTTTGACTCGTTGGTCAATGAGAAATTGGGGCCTCAACAGGTAGAAAACACTAACACTGGTCGCAAGCAGTGACTTTTGCCTTAAAGTTGAAACTAGTTTCCCTCAAATAAAAGCAAAATACAGCAGATATAGAAAATCTGAATAAGAACAGGAACTACTGGAGATGTTCAGCATCTGTGGAGAGAGAAACTGTCTTAGCATTTCAAGCTCCTTTTGATTCTTCTGCAGTTTGTTCCTGTCCCTTGTTTACCAAAATGATTCAGACTGAGTGTGTTTATCACTTAGCAACTTGTTCCAAGTTTTGGCATTGAAATAAACATAGGACGAAGGGAATGCCAGTTTGAGAGTGCCTGAGCTAGGATGATGACATTTTAGGAGATCGTCCACTCCTCCAGCAGGAACACTTTCTGCAGCGTTTGCACATTTTATGAGGACTCTTGATTAAGTAGTTGATCTCACTGAGGGTAATCCTTGGAGATTAAATCACACTGAGCTAGTGGGTTACAAGCAGTTTTAACTATCTGAAACTTGACAGATTATTGTTGTGCTGAAACGGGACAAGTGTTACAATCACCTTTCCTTATTTTTTTTTTCAAAGGTTCTGTCTTAGTCTCTCTGTCAGAATTCCTGCTCATTACTTTTCCAATGTCTGCAGCAGATCCTGGGGCATGGGAAATGGGAATCCAATTCTTTGGTTTCTCTGAACCCAGGGCTTGGTCTTCCCTTTGAAGAGTCACTGGACTCGAAACGTTGCCCCAGCTTTCTCTCTCCACAGATGCTGCCAGAGTTTCTCCAGCAATTTTTGTTTTTGTTTCAGATTTCCAGGAACTGCAGTTCTTCCTTTTCTTCTTCTCTTGAATATTTTTGTAAGATATTTTTGATCCCTAGTGGAGAATCAAAGGTTTTTTTGTTTAAACTAATGGAATGAAATTTTATGAAAATGATTTACATTGGTGAACAGATAAATGGATACGAAGGGATTTTAAAAAAATGATTGCAGTGTTTCTGTATTCTTGATTATGCTTATACATATGTAGAATATAAATGCTGATGATTTTGACACAATAAATGGGTTTGCAAAGGGTTTAACTTGTAATTGATTTTATTCCCTGTGCTGGATTGAGTTAGCAGGTTCGAGTCGGGAGTTAACATCTCCCGCAGGGGTTTTAAAGGGTTGTTCTCTGATGTAGTAACTGCTGGGTATTTCCCAGTTCCTGGACCTTGATTCCTGTCTCACTGCTCCCCCCGCCCCTCCTCACACAATCTGGAAGAACCAGCATGCAGATCTCAGGAGGGTCAGTGTCTGACCAATGTTTACTTGCCTCTGGTCCATTACCCTTTGAACTACAGTGTTAAGTGGGAGGAAATGTCCAAAATTGGACTAGACAGCAAATTGCATTTATGTCGAGGCCTCAACGCAGGAGCAAGAACTAGCAAATGCTGATGCTAAGCCACATAACGAGATCTGAAAACCAGTTTAGAAACAGCTAGATTTAAGTCGTTTCTTAAAGAAGGAGAAACACAGGATTATGGGAGGAATTTCAGAGAAGCTGAAGGCATCGCCACTGAAAGGAAACATGGAAAGCAAAATCAGGATGGGTGATCGGAATGCCGAAACCACCCGGGTAAAATTCACTCATGGTAGCACCAATCCAAGAAAAGTTACTGCCAAGAATTGAATGAATGGGGAGAAACTGGTGGAGTTGGTCCTCCAATCACAGGCTCATAGGGAGCGTGCCAGCCTATCAGCAGCAAAAGCAGGAGGTGAGCAGCCTCTGATTGGAGCAGTGAAGTGAGCAACAGCAGTAAGGACTGGAGATAGAGAGGGCGTGCTATCAGGAATTGAGGACTGGTCGTAGTCACGTAGATGGGAGGGGGCTATCGGGAATCGAGGACGCTGGGCGGAAGGGCTGATACCGGGGAATGAGGAGGACTACTGTGGCCAGGTTTGGGGAATGGGGAGTGAGGCCTGGGACCCTGAGAGCCCTGGGAGGAGAACTAAGGGGCGGGGGGGAAGCAAGATCCCAGGGTGAGCAGCTTCAGTGTTGTGGGAATGGGGGTGAGCGTGACGGTGCGGTGGAGGAGGTGGTGCTGAGGAGTAAAGGAGCTTCCAAGTCCCTAAGAATCAATGGGTAGCCCTTGAGAAGTCTCACGGGGAGCTGCTGTCAAGTCAAACGTTAAATGATTTTCAGCCTGCTTTGGATATTGAGCAGAGCAATAAAATTGGCTGCACCAGTTCGAAGTTGGGCGAAGTCTGCAGTAAAGGGGGGACTGTTTGGCTTGGAATCAAAGGTAAATGGCATTTATTATAAAACAAGGTGCATTTGTTTGACAAAGCTTCCCCAGGTTCAGGTCCCAATGGGTGTGATAACATCTCGGAACAGGTTGACCAGAAAAATAGGTTACATTAAAAAAAATGTAAATATGGTTATCTTTGAAAGTGGCAGAACAAACAAATCCTACCAGTTTAAAAAGAAATAACTTGGAGCCCCCGTGCTGCAGTGGTAGTGTCTCCACCCCTGGACTGAGAGTCGTTATTTCATGCAACATGGAAACAGACTGTTTGGTCCAACGTTCCCATATCAACCAAGTTTCCCAAACTAATCTAGTCCCACTTGCCCACATTTGGCCCATTTTCCTCTAAACCTTTCCTGTCCAATATCTTTGAAATGTTGCAACTGCACCTGCATCTCCCACTTCCTGTGGCAGTTCATTCCATATACGCACCACACTCTGTGAAAAAAGTTGTCCCTCAGGTCCCTTTTAGACCTTTCTCCTCTCACTTTAAACATACACCCTCTAGTTTTGAACTCCCCCACCCTAAGGAAAAGACCTTGTGCCTTTCACCTTATCCAATGCCCCTCATGATTTTATAAACCTCTATAAGGTCGCCCATCAACCTCCTACACCCCAGTGGAGAAAGGTCCAGCCTATCCTTGTAACTGAAACCTTCCAGTCCTGGCAACATATTGGTAAGTCTTTTCTGAACCCTCTGCAAAGCAGGCTGAGTAAAATAGTGCTTCTTAATACTTGATGATGTCTCCATCACCAGACTGATGAACAAGAGAAGACTAATGGGGCAGCAGTTGGCTGGGTTGGATTGTCCTGTTTACTATGTACAGGACATACCTTGGCAATTTTCCATTAAGTTCATGTAAATATTGGTGTTGTACCTGCACAGGAACTTGGTGAGGGTACAGCAAGTTCTGGAGCACAACTCTTTAGTACTATAGCTGAACTGATATCAAGGCTCACATCCTCCTAGTATCCATTGCCTCCATCACTTCTTAACGCCACATGAAGTGAATCAAATTGGCTGAACACTGTTATCTCCTATACTAGGGACCTCTGGAGGAGGCAGAGATAGATCACCCACTTACCTTTGTCTTATGCTGTTTGGCATGCAAGTAGTCCTGTTTGGTAGCTTCACCAGGTCGATATCTCACTTTCAGGTATACCTGCTGCTGCTCCAGGTATACCCTCCTGCACTCTCCATTGAACCAGGGTCGATCCCCTGGCTTGATGGTAATGGTTAAGTGGGGGGTATGCTGGGTGATGATGCTAAAGATTGTGCTGGAGTACAATCTCGCTGCTGTTGCTCAGTGGCTCATGGATGCCCAGTCTTGAGTTGCTCGATCTGTTTGAAGTCAGTCCCATTTAGCACAGTAATAATTCCACACAACATAATGAGGGGTATTCTCAATGTGAAGGTGGGACTTTGTCTCCACAAGGACTGTGTGGTGGTCACTCTTACTGATATTGTCATGGGCAGATGCATCTGCAGCTGGCAGACAGGTGAGGATGAGGTCAAGTATGTTTTTCCCACTTGTTGGTTCCCTCACCACGTGCTGCAGACTCAGTCCATTAAGACCTGACCAGCTTGATCAAACGTGCTGCTGCCAAACCACTTTTGGTGGTGGATACTGAAATCCCCCACCCAGAGTACATTCTGGCACACATGCCAACCTCAATGCTTCCTCCAAGTGTTGTTCCACATGATGGAACACAGGGTCATCAGCCAAGGGAGGGTGCTTCATGATAATCAGCAGGAGGTTTCCTTTCCCATGTTTGATCTGATAGTTTAAGAGATCATGGGGTCTAGAGTTGATGTTGATGACTCTTCAGGCAATTCCCTCCTGATGAACATGATCTCTGCTGGCTCAGTCTTGCTGTTGCTCTATTGACTTTTTTTTTGCAGCTCATTAAGAACCAGTACCATCCTAAGTTACTTGAAATATTATATAAGTCGTCTAATTGTGCATGGAGCCTTTCCACTCTTTCCATGGGTCAGCAGACAGTGAAACTGAGGCTTTTCATTTGCACATGTAGGACTCAAGCCTTTATAAGGGTAACTCTATCGCTTGGAAAAAAAAAGAAATAAAGTTCTGAAAATATTCAGCAGGCATGACATCAAATGCAGAGAACATAACAAAAGCAGTCCTTCAGCTCTGCATCTTTTTCCTAGACCTGAGATATTAACTCACCATAGATGTTACCAAACCTGCTGAATACTTCCAACATATTGGCTTTTTTTCCAAATTTCAAGCTTCCAAAGTAATTTACCCTTCTTTGACGAAAAATGCATGGTGATTTTGCATGCTTGGGTTACTAAGAGCCTCATTGTTTGCAGAACTATTTCAAGTTATTTGCAAATGAACCAGACAAATACACCCTTGTCCATGTGGCACATAGTTAAATTGAGGTTGGATACCTCTTTTGGCAGCCCTGCCCCAGATTGCAATCAATCGGAAAATAATCAGCGGTCAACGAGATCCAGGTTCAAGTCCCCATAGGTGTGTAACAATATCTTGGCACAGGTTGATTAGCAAAAATAAGTTAAATAAAAACAAAGCATCTTTATCAAAGAGGTAAAGGAGACAAAAACAAGGAAACTTTGCTAAATCTTTAGACAACACCTTTTTTGCTCTGTGTTATGTTCAATTATGGCCATTCTTTTTTAGAAAAGAAGTCAAGATTTTGTAAAGGGTGGCATGGTGGCTCAGTGGTGAGCACTGCTGCCTCACGGCACCAGGGACCGGGGTTCGATTCCAGCCTCGGGGCGACTGTCAGTGTGGAGTTTGCACATTCTCCCTGTTTCCTCCGGGTGCTCCGGTTTCCTCCCACAGTCCAAAGTTGTGCAGGTCAGGTGAATTGGCCATGCTAAATTGCCCACAGTATTAGGTGCATTAGTCAGGGATAGATATGGGGAATGGGTCTGGCTGGGTTACTCTTTGAAGGGTCAGTGTGGACTAGTTGGGCCAAAAGGTCTGTTTCCACACTGTAGGGAATCTTAAAAAAAGTGTGTTGTACGTGGGTTTGAAAGGATCTAAAAAGGTAAATAAAAGATTAAATGCAGTAGGCGCCAACTTCTATAATAGTGTCATGCGGACTTGGTGAAACAGAAGACTAAGATCTTGTGGGAGATGGAATAAAGGATAGGTTTTCCAGACAATGTAGAGCTGATTGTACCTTGTTAATAATTAAAAAAAAAACACTTCAGAAAGCTGTGGTTACTGTTTAAAAAGGGAAAGAAAACAAAAACATGGCAGTGATTTTGGTGGTGGGAAACTCACTCAGTTGTGTGTGACAGCACTCCTGGGTTTACAAAAACAATGTTGGAAGCTGGATTGAGTGATTTGTGGTGCAGTGGTAATGTCCCTGGCTCTGAGCCAGGAGTCCCAGTTCAAATCCCACCAGTTCCAGAGTTGTGTTATAACATCTCAGAACCGAAACTTGTAGAAAGCTTACTGTAAGCTGTTCAAAACTGGAAAAAGAAACAAACTGGGATATAATATCACGGCGGAGATAAAGAGAAGGGAAATCAGGGGAAATAGTAACATTGATGAAAGAATACTTCCTGCAGAATGGGTGATATAGAGAAGCTTAAGGGTCAGCCTCATGCTGTGGGTATGTTGTCAAATGGAGGCCTGGCCAGGTAAGCAGCGCCGAGCTGAAAGGGCAACTGTAATTCTAAAACAGTGCCCCATAGTTACAGAGCTATGACAGAGTAACAAGGTTGCTCTGAAAGAATGTAAACATTCATTGATTGACTGGAACAGATGGTGGAATTCCAAAAAGGTGACCAGGACTCCTCCAACAAGCAGTGTATTATTGTATGGACAAGGCTGGAGACATCACTGGATCATTTGAGGCCAGATCTGTTAACTCTTGCATGATTGAGAATATCAGAACTCTCTTCCCCAGAGTTTGGTGGAGATAGGGTCATTGAATATTTTGATAGCTATGGTAGATACATTCTTGACTGTCAAAGGCTGTCACAGACAGGTGAGGAATTGGTGTTGAGACCACAGTCAGGTCAACCATCATCTTATTAAATGGGTGAACAGTAGAAAGGACCAAATGGCTGCCTTCTGCTCCTAATTGATGTGTTTGTATAGTTCTGAAGTGGTCAAAAGCTTGACCTTTCCCCTCAACTGGAGAGGGACACCTTGTCTTTGCCTGCTGCCACCATTATCCCTCTGACAATGTTGAACTGGGGAGTTGGGTAGATTAGTTAAGAGTTAACCATATTGCTGTGGGTCTGGAGGCAAGTGTCGGCCAGACCAGATAAGGATGACCATTTCCTCCCCTAACGGGCACTTGTGAACCAGATGGATTTTTGCAACAATAGATGATAGATTCGTGATCATCATTAGATTCTTAATTCTAGATTTTTAGTTGAATTTAGATTCCTCCATCTGCTATGGTGGGATTTGAACCCAGTGCCCGAAGCATTATCTGAGGGTCACTGGATTAACATTCCAGTGATAAAACCATGAGGCCATCACCTCCCCTAAAGTAGGAGGGGGATTCCATGTTGTCACCCAAAGGGTTAGAGACGTGGGCAGAGTTGTGCCAATTAAAGTAGGCACTTAAACATGGAGCATGAACAAAGCAGCACCAGAATCTGAAGCATGTATTCCACACAAACAACACCAAGAAGTGATATTTATAGGTCACCTTCGATGAGCTGAGTCCTCACAGAGTGCTTCACTGGAGCATTATAAAATTAAGTTTTAACAGCCAGTCCCCAATTTTGGATCAGGTTACCAAAACCTTGACTGAAGATGTTATTTGTAAGAAGCGTTTTAAGGAAGGGCACTGAGGTAGAGTCATAGAGATGTACAGCACGGAAACTGACCCTTCAATCCAACCTGTCCATGCCGACCAGCTATCCCAACCCAATCTAGTCCCACCTGCCAGCACCCGGCCCATATCCCTCCAAACCCTAAACCTATGCCCTCTAGTCCTGGACTCCCCGACCCCAGGGAAAAGACTTTGTCTATTTATCCTATCCATGCCCCTCATAATTTTGTAAACCTCTATAAGTCACCCCTCCGCCTCCGACGCTCCAGGGAAAACAGTCGCAGCCTGTTCAGCCTCTCCCTATAGCTCAAATTCTCCAACCCTGGCAACATCCTTGTAAATCTTTTCTGAACCCTTTCAAGTTTCACAACATCTTTCCGGTAGGAAGGAGACCAGAATTGCACGCAATATTCCAACAGTAGCCTAACCAATGTCCTGTATAGCAGCAACATGACCTCCCAACTCCTGTACTCAATACTCTGACCAATAAATGAAAGCATACCAAACACCACCTTCAAAGGAAGCAAACTCCCGTGATTTGAAATTATTTTGAGAGAATCAGATGAGCACAGTTATCCCAGGAGGTCATGGGTCTCGGAGGATCTGGAGAGATGTAGGTCATTGAAAAAATAGATGAGGGTTTTAAAATAAAGACATTCTTTGACCAGTTGCCAGTATAACCCAGTGGCTTTGTGTGAGTTGAGACAAATGCAGGAACGTTGAGGATAACCTCAGGTTTATGGAGGGTAGAATGTGACAGCTCTGCAGTGGTCCATTGGGATTGTGAGCTTCACAGTGGTTTGATTGAGGGTTTTTAGCAATAGATGAGTAAAGACCAAGCCAGGAATGAATGCATGACATGCGTTTGTGACTTGAGAGTGATCTCAAGCTTAAACCAACACCAAAGTTGGGGAATAGGCTAGTTTACTCTCTGATAAAAACCAAATACTGCAGATGCTGGAGATCTGAAGTAAGAAAATGTTGGCAGAGCTCTGTAGATCCCCCAGCTTGTGCGTAAGCAGAAATAGAGTTAACATTTCAAATCTATCATGGCACTTCTTCAGAACTGAAGAACTGAACTGTCAGGAGAGTCACTGGACTCGAAATGTTAACTCTGCTTTCTCGGTCCACAGATGCTGCCAGATCTGCTGAGTTTCTCCAGCAATTTCTGCTTTACTCCAATACATTCTCATGTTGTTTCTGGGAAGATGGATCAGTAGCTATGGGAGCAAGGACTGAAAACAATGGTTCAGACTTCCCAATCTTTAGCTGGAAGATATTTCTGTTGCTCTCATGCTGATGTCAGATAAAGTGCCTGGTAACTTAGTAACAGGGGAGGAATCAGGAGTATTGGTGTTGCTGGTGACATATAGCAGAGCTTGGTCAATGTACATGTCTAAACTAAAGCTTTGCTTCTAGGTAATGTCACTAAGAGGCAATGTGTTCATTCTTGAGTTGTGGGCATTGCTGGCTAGGTCAGCATTTATCACCCAATTCTAATTGTCCACAGGGAAGCTAAGGGTCAGCCTCACTGCTGAGGGTCTGTTGTCAAATGGAGGCCCGGCCGGGTAAGGATGTTAATGAACCAAATGTGTTCTTATGACAATCAACAAAAGTTGCACGGTCGGCATTTGGGCCAGAGTTATATTTCGAAATTGTCTTGAATTCAAATTTCACCCGCTGCTATAGTGGATTTTGAGCCCATATGTCTCTAGATCATCACCCTGGGGTTATATCTGAGCATATGAAATAGGAGCAGAATGAGACCACTGGATCCCTCAAGCCTCCTTCACCATTCATTGAGGTCATGGCTGATCCTTTTTGTGTTTTGAATTCCCATCTACCCCCGAGAACCCTCTATTCTCTTATTAGTGAGAAGCTATCTAGCTGTGTTTTAAAAATATTCATTGCTCCCTCTTCAACTGCCTTCTGAAGCAAAGATTTCCAAAGTTGCACAAATGTCTGAGGAAAAAAATGTTTCTTCTCATCTCTGAGCTGAAAGGTCAACTGTAATTTTAAAACAGTGCCCCATAGTCCTGGCCGAGTCAACAAGAGGCAAGCTCCTTTCCATATCCACAATGCAAAGACCATTCGGGATCACTAGTCCAGTGACATCACCATGACATCATCCCCTCTCCATGCACATGTGAGAAATTGAGCAGGGACAGCGTAAGGAGAGACTCTTGGGGGACACCAGAGGTAATAATGCAAAAGCAGGAAGAGAAGTCTTTACAAATGATTCTCTGGCTATGATTAAGGAGATAGGAATGAAACCAGGGGACAGCAGTTTCACCCACATGGAGATGGTAGAAACCTATTGGAGGAGGATGTCATTGGCATTCCCAAAAAAACGTGCAGATGGGTGAAGAGACATGGGTTTGAGGTTTAATGTTGCCCCAATCACAGAGGACATCATTTGACACCCAGACAGAATTTTAATTTAACATTTATCTTTAGCTGATATGAATTTTATTCCATGGTGACAGATAATCCATCACTTGGTGCAGAGAGAGATTACTAGTCTGGGAAAGCAGCAAGCACTTTTGTCTGATTTGAAAACAGCAAAGCGTTAACACCAGGCCGATCACCGGGGCAGAGCTGATGGGTTTTAAGGCTGTGTTTTTAGCACTTTGCTGTGTTGATGGGCAACACAATAGGTGATACAGTGGACAATAAAGAAGGTTGTCTAAGAGTACAATGGGATCTTGATTAACTGGGCCAGTGGGCCGCAGAATGACAGATGGAGTTTAACTCACAAATGCGAGGTTTTGCATTTTGGTAAGACAAATCTGGGCAGGACTTATACACTTAATTGCAGGGCCCTGAAGACTATTGTCAAACAGAGAGACCTAGTGTTGCAGGTACATAGTCCTTTGAAAGCGAAGCCACAGGTAGACAGGGCGGTGAAGAAGGTGTTTGGTGCGCTGGCGGTCAGAGCATCGGGTATAAGAGTTGGGACATTGTGTTACAGTTGTACAAAACATTGGCGAGGCCGTATTTGGAATACTGCATACAATTTGTGGGTGGCACGGTGGCACAGTGGTTAGCACTGCTGCCTCACAGCGCCAGAGATCCGGGTTCAATTCCCGCCTCAGGCGACTGACTGTGTGGAGTTTGCACGTTCTCCCCGTGTCTGCGTGGGTTTCCTCCGGGTGCTCCGGTTTCCTCCCACAGTCCAAAGATGTGCAGGGTCAGGTGAATTGGCCATACTAAATTGCCCATAGTGTTAGGTAAGGAGTAAATGTAGGGGTATGGGTGGGTTTCGCTTCGGCGGGTCGGTGTGGACTTGTTGGGCCGAAGGGCCTGTTTCCACACTGTAATCTAATCTAATTCTGGTTGCCCTGCTATAGGAGGGATATTATTAACTTGAAAACATTGCAAAAAAGATTTACTAGGATGTTAGTGGGACGAAGAGGGTTTTAGTTATACACTGAGGTGGAATAGGTTGGGACCTTTTCTCTGGTGTGTTGGAGGCTGAGGGGATACCTTATAGAGGTTCATAAAAACATGAGGGGCATGGTTATGGTGAATAGCCAAGGGCGTTTCCCCAGGTTGGGGGGGGGAGTCCAAAACTAAAGGGCGTAGGTTTACATTAAATGGGAATGATGTTAAAGGGTTTGAAGGGGTAACTCTTTCACACTGAGGGTGGTACGTGTGTGGAACGAGCTGCCAGAGGAACTGGTCAAGGTGAGTACAATTACGTTTAAAAGGCATTTGGAAAGGTACATGAATAGAAAGGGTTTGTAGGGATATTGGCCAGACACAGGCAAATGGGACTAATTCAGTTTAGGAAACCTGGTCGGCATGGATGAGTTGAAGGCCGTGCTGTATCTAAGCCAAAGTGCAGTAGCCAGGAACAGAAGCTCCACAATCCCGACCTGTTCCTCATTACATATACTTCCTGGCAAGTAAACTCCACACGAATGAGGTGTTCCTCCCACAGGCTGAGGTTGGTACAAATTGACCAGAGGTGGTTTTGATCCAGCAGGCATCTCCACAGGGCGGAAGTTGATCGTGTCCTCAAGGAACCTCTGTAAAGTGAAGTAGTCCGAGCCAGATGTTCAAACAGACTCACAAGCCTCTGCTTCAAGCAGGATGCAAGTGTGATATGAAATCCCTAAACATTGACTATTGTACCTGGCAATCTCAATGGGCAGTAAAGGAAAATTGATCGCACCTTCTGCAGAGTCTCACATGGTATCACGGTGACCAGGAGCTGTAGTGCTTGGGAACAGGAGCGTTACTTGAAAGCGTTGTGTGTCAGAAGCTGCTGATCAAGTGATGGCCTTCACAATCATCATTTGAGCGGCATGGTGGCTCAGTGGCTATGACTGCAACCCCACAGTGCTGGGGATCTGGGTTCAATTCCACTTTTAGGTGTCTGTGTGGAGTTTGTACATCCTCCCTGTATATGTGTGGGTGTGTTCTGGTTTCCTCCTGCAGTCCAAAGGTGTTCAGGTTCAGGGCGTTGGCTGTGCCAAATTGTCTGTCGTGTCCAGGGATGTGCAGACTAGGTGGATTGGCCATGCTAAAACTGTTGCCCTATAGTTAGGATGAGGTAAAGCAAACCTGTAGTGTTACCAAAAGAGAAAATGCTGGAAAATCTCAGCAGGTCTGGCAGCATCTGTAAGGAGAGAAAAGAGCTGACGTTTCGAGTCTAACTGACCCAGATGGCCTTCTTTAGAGACCGCAATTTCCCTTCCCACATGGTTAAAGATGCCCTCCAACGCATCTCGTCTACATCCCGCACCTCCGCCCTCAGACCCCACCCCTCCAACCGCAACAAGGACAGAACGCCCCTGGTGTTCACCTTCCACCCTACCAACCTTCGCATAAACCAAATCATCTGCCGACATTTCCGCCACCTCCAAACAGACCCCACCACCAGGGATATAGTTCCCTCCCCACCCCTTTCCGCCTTCCGCAAAGACCGTTCCCTCCGTGACCACCTGG
>NC_057722.1:4493248-4497537 GCF_004010195.1 Chiloscyllium plagiosum | reverse complement strand
GGCTTTTGCCCGAAATGTCGATTTCGAAGCTCCTTGGATGCTGCCTGAACTGCTGTGCTCTTCCAGCACCACTAATCCAGAATCACTTCACCCTTACTGAGAACATGTTCCTGCACCCTGACATCTCCGTCACTAAACACATTGGAACTTATTTGGTTACCTGGATTATTATCAGAGGGGCACTGTGTAATTGGACTAACACTATAGGTTTGCTTTACCTCATCTTACATTCAAATTCTACATGTCCTTTGTTGTGGCAAAAATAACAAGTCATTCCGCTTGGATAAGCCTCATCCTCTGGACTTTTACGAATCTGAACGCTTGTCTTTGTGAACTTTCTCACCAGAACCAGGTTCCCTTTCACTATCAAGCCACCTATCTGTCCACCTTCTCTGAGAGTTTCGGAACTGGGGCCTGGTATTAATTTGCTTTTGATCTTTCCATAAATATCCACCATTCTGTACCACCTTTAATTTTATGCTGTAATTTACTTTTATCTGAGTGGGGCCTATTTTTAAATTCTTCTTGAATTGTTTTTCTAAGATTCTCAGAAACAGCACAATACCAATAAGGTGACCAAATAACTTCCATGGTCATATTCCCAGGAATATTCTCCCTCAGCACAGCTGTAATCCTATTCCTTATCAAAAATGCCACTCCCCCTCCTCTCTTGCCTCCCTTTCTGTCTGAGAGTGTAGGTGGGGGGTGGGCAGGTTCACTTGAAGGGGGTTAGGGTCTGGAATGTACTGTCCTAAAGTGTGGGGGAGGCAGGTTCACTCAACACTTTTGAAAACAAGTTAAGACTTTTCCCTGCAATGCAAGAATGTGTGGTTTTATGGGGAGAAGACGGGGACTAGGATTGGTGAATTTTTCTGATTGCACTGAAACTGCCTGGCACCATCCCTGAACAAAGAGACTGAGTTAAAATTTTGAGTCTAGTACGAATCTTCTTTTGAACTCAGGGCCATGCTGGGCCTCTGAAGACCACTTATACTAGACATGAAACTTTGATTCTTTTTCTGTGTTCACAGATGGTGCCAGATGTCCTGAGCTACTCCAGCAATTCCAGTTTTTATTGCAACTTGCACCCACAGTATTTGTTTCCAGTTCATGGTGTGGCTCAATGCCAGACCTCTCAAACCAGTACCATGCTGCATCTTGGTTTGTAGTGAAAAGGTCTTTCACGTGATTTTCACTCTGATGCCTGAAATCTCACTGTGTCTGAATGTTGCCCTCAAGTTGGCCATAATGGGGAAACCATTGTCTACATCTTTCCAGAAAGTTCCTTTGCCATGCATGTCTGGAAAAAGGTACAATGGTTATCCTTGGGGTTCATCCCAAGCAGCTGTGTAACACAGGACTCAATGCTCGTAAATTGCTCAGAAGAACTGAAGAAATAGGAGCACTTGTAGGCCATTCAGCCCTTCAACTCTGCTCCAGCATCAATAAAATCTAGGCTGGCCTATCTGCCTGTAATAACCCTTGACCTCCCCTGTTAATCAAAAATGTGTCCAAGTCAGTGTTGTCTATATTCAATGGCACAGTCAGTCCTGCTTTCTGAGGAAGAGAATTCCAAAGGATAACTATGCTCGAGAGGAAATTCCTTCTCATTTCTGTCTTAAATGATAGAACCTATATTTGGTTCCTCCGAGCCATTGATTCACCAAGCCCTTACAAGTAGTCATACCTGCCACAAAGTCAGATGGTTATAGTCATCTCAGCTTCAGGACATCTCTGCAGGAGTTTCTCAGGGGTAGTGTCCTAGGCCCAACCATCTTCAGTTACTTCGTCAATGACCTTCCCTACACCATAAGGGCAGAAGTGGGGACAGTTGCCTAAGATTGTACAATGTACAGTGCAATATAAAGAAGGAAAACTGTTTTTGGTAATCAAAAGTGCAGAACACAACATGGGGGAGAATTATTTCACTTCGTTCTTTTGTTTATAAACAATGAAAATACAATGTTATCTGCAGGATGATCAGTTGGACCTAGGTCTTTCAGAATATTTTTCTCTGGAGCTTGTAGGAGTTTTATTTATTTTCCCTCACATAGAGAGAAGGAGTGGTTCCCTGTTTCCCTACATCTCTCTCTGCACCACACTCACGGGGTCTTCAACAATTTGTAGTCACACCAATCTGAAGGCTTGACCCTTCAGAAAACTCCAGGCCATGTATCAACTTGTCTGCTTTGAAAAGTAACATCATCCCACTCAGTGTGCACTGCACAGTCCCACTTAATCTTGAGATGACAGAAAGGTAATGCTCTTCTGGTGCTGTTACCAACTGTCCACCTTTCATTTCCATAAATATTCCGAAGGAAAAATAGACGGTTCCTAACATGGTACAAAACCAGATTGCAGTCAAACAATGAGGAGGAGCATTACTGATACAAACAGACTGGTGAAATGGAAGTACATATGTCAGTCAGAACCTAATACAGAGAAGTGTGAAGTGATGGAAGAATAATTTTATATAATATTAGAAATAATATCATGAAAACAGAATCAACATCATCATGAGGTGGATCAGAATAAATGACTCAGGCCCTATTTACACAATTGCTGATTAGGTCGATCTTATAGCATACGGGACTGTAGGAATCCCAGTGTGTATTACTGACAGTGAAGGTAGTTTACAGTCAGCACTGAGAGAGAAGCCTCTGGCCTTATCGGTAACCTCATAAATTGAGCTGGATCATATGTTCATTGTGCAAACCTGATACTGAAGTGGGGCACGTCAGAGCCATTCATCAGAATAATAGTTACCCCGCAATGGCAGGATCCCAGAATTGTTTCAGTGTAAAAGGAGACCATTTAGCTCATCGAGCCTGCACAGGCTTGTTAAATGAGCACCGTTACCCAGTGCCAATCCCTTGCCTTTCCCCCATGCCCTTGCACATTAATTTTACCCCAATAATCATCCAATGCCTCTCTTGAATTCTTCAGGTGAATCTAGCTCCAGGCAGGGCATTCCAAACCCTAATTATTCACTTTTCCTGACATCACCCTTGCTTCATTTACAGATCACGTTAAATCTATGCCCTCTTGTCCTTGTTCGTTTTATGTGAGGGAACAGTTTCTTTCTGTCTACTTTATTCCAGTCCCACTGATGATTTTGAAAATCTCCATCAGATCTCCTCTCAGCCGTCTCCTCTCCAGGGAAGACAGTCCCAACTTCTTCAATCCATCCTCAGAACCAAACTGTCTCATTTCAGGAGCCATTCTTGTAAATAGCTTTCTGCATTCTGTCCAATTCTCTGTCCTTTCTCTAATGTGGTGCCATCACCTGTACACAATACTCCAGCTGAGGTCTGCCGCGAGTTTAATATCCCCTTCATGCTCTTGTACTCAACATCTCTATTAAATAAGCCATGAACACAGTATACTTTCATAACTGCTCTCTCTTCCCGTCCTGCAACATTCAATGATTTGTGCACATATTCATCAGGTCCTCTGCTCTCAGAATTGTGTCTCGTATTTTATATTGTCTTTCAATACTTGTCCAATAAAATCAGATCAGATAACTTCTCGCTATATATCAGGTAAATGCATGAGAGGACATAAGGTCCTGAAAAGTTCTCAGTCTTCCTCAGATTCCCCTGAAAAGTTTGTGCAATAGTTGAAGTGATCTTTTTCACGTTACTATGATGCAACTCTAACGCGGGTAATGTTTCCTACGAAGCGGATGCTGCTGTGAAACCAAAACATCATTCTTGCCATCACAGTAATGAATAATGTGGTCTAAGAGTTTCAGTGTTGATGTAATGCCAGGGATGTAGGCCGTAGACTGGTGGATTATATCAAACAGCATATCCTATGGTTATCTACAACAGACAAGATATCGACTGCACTCAACATTGCTCGTGCATCCAAAACTCACAACACAGTGTCCAACGTTAGATATGATTCTGCAAACATTTACTGCATAAACATGAACGTGGGAGGAATTACGCCCGACAAACAATTTAGGATTGTCACTTGGATGCAGAGGAGGTGCACAAAGAGACAGAATTCGATTTGAGGTTTACAAGTGTGGGACGATTGTCAGATATGTAAGAATCAGATCTGCTGCGGAGAGCCTGCAGAGGTACATCGCATTGGCGCCATCTTGAGGCATTCAAGAGAACAGCGAATGCTTCTTCAAATAGCAACAAAGTGCAAAGAAATGGGGGAAATGTAGGTGAATGGCACTCAGTTATAATTCTCATTTGGAGGGCTGGTACACACATGATGGACCAAATGACCTCCTTCTACAGTCACATCACTTTTGTGATTCTGTCATACTGTTG
>NC_057722.1:4478212-4492712 GCF_004010195.1 Chiloscyllium plagiosum | reverse complement strand
GCTGGCACCAATTGGATAGTCCCTTCAAAGAGATAGCACAGGCACAATGGGCTGAGTGGGCTCTTTCTGTGTTTGAACATTCAATGATTCGATTATCCTCATCTGACTCCTTCTCATTTCCAAGCTCTGCTGGGTTTCACTCCCTCATAATGTTTGTCTTCCAATTCACAGGAAGTTATTTTAATAGTCAAAGATATCCTCAAAATTCCAGCTGTCCTTGGTGGGACTTGCAAGCAGACAGTAACTTGTGAGTCTCCACACAATAGTGCAAACATGTAGAGAATGTCGAAATCAGAAGGTCCTGAGTTCAAGTCCTATTTCATGCCCCTCCGATGCCTCTCATTTCTGATTTCCGTCTTCATCGTACCAAATACCCATTCCCAGGACAACCCGTCACTCAGCAGATGCTCGGCTTTCACCGGTATCCATTGCACCATCTTTAAAAGGCCATTGTGTACCAGGATAAATTCGGAGTTCCCCTGCACAGTTCCTGACCTTTTCCCTGGATATGACCAAAATGGACTCTTCACCCTTTCTTTATGAGAGAAGGAACCTGAGCCAAGCAGAGCTGGGCCTGGTACCTGAGGCTGCCCCTGACTGACCCCAGAGTGAAGTTATGCCTCTTGACTTGACTGAGGACTGATGTGTTATAAGCCTGGTGTCTCTGACTGAGGGGTCAAAGTGCAAAAGACAAGAGAAGGCAGGGCTGCTGTGAGTATCCAGATGGACTTGGAGTGAGTGACCGTATGACAGTGAGTGAGGAGGCTGGAGATACAGCCTGGTAAAGTCTGTGAGCTAGGTATGCCCCCGAGCACATATTTCCTTGCTACAATATTACAATGGGAGTTACTGAGGCAATCCGAGACACAGCATTGAAGAACAGAAACATCTTGTACAAGGATAGATGGTCCATGAGGTTTCACTGAGGCTGGCACGTGTTGTGTGAAAATATTGATGTGCACCAGAAATGTTTGGCTGGTGCCAGTGGAGCTGCCCTGAGATGGAGGTGACGGGTGTCCAACATGGAGGTTGTTCAAAGCAAGTAGTGATCTGAATTCATCAGTCACTGGGTTTCCATATTGATATTTCCACGCACTGAGCTTGTTTGGTGAGATTGGTAAGGTATGAGTCTGAATATTAATGAGGTGAATTGGAGAATTAACAAGCCAGTGAACAGGAGATCCAAGATGGCGGTGATCTGAGAGGATCGCGTTGCAGAGCTCTGCACCTCGGCACAAGTGGGAGAGTCTGAATATTAATGAGGTGAATTGGAGAATTAACAAGCCAGTGAACAGGAGATCCAAGATGGCGGTGATCTGAGAGGATCGCGTTGCAGAGCTCTGCACCTCGGCACAAGTGGGACAAACCTTTAACCCACCCATCCTGGACCATCGCAATATTCTGGGACTCTAGAAAGGTCGTGGAGACCCAGGAAACTGTGAAAAATTAACTTAGCTGCATGTCTTGCCGTTCAGAGATGCCAACAAAGGGAGGATGAGAGTCCGAGGCCAGGCCCGTGGCTCAGTCTGCAGGATCCTCGGTCTCGATTACCTACCGGGCCCTGGTGAACAAGCCTGCGAAATCTTGCAGGATGCTCGGTAAGCAAATAGAGGAGAAGCTGGCCCCGATCTCTCTCATGCTGCAGAAGCATGAACAGCAGTTGGAGGACCTGGTAAAGAGGATGGATGAGGTTGAACACAGGTCACAGCGGTGGAAGCTGATGCCAGTTCCTCCAAGGAAAGAATCATAGCCCTGGAGATGCAGGTCCATACTTTGTGTGACCACATGGTTGATCTTGAGAACAGAGACAGGAGAAAAAACGTTCGGATCATTGGTCTGCCTGAGGGTAAGGAAAGTGAACGGCCTATGGAATTTATTGAGGACCGGTTGCCGAAATTCCTTAACTTAGAGGCTGGCATGAAAGGATTGAATATCGAGAGGGCACACCAGGTCACAGCATGGAGATCAGGTCTGGGTCAATGTCCCCGTCCTCTCCTGGTGCAGTTTCATCACTATCGAGATAAGGAGAGAATTGTGGAAGTTTCCAGAATCCATGGGATGGATCTGGGGGCCCCAGTTTACAAGAGCTCCAAGATCATGTTCTTCCAGGACCTCTCAGCGGCAGTGATTCAGAAAAGAAAATCTTATGACGGTGTCAAGAGAAGACTGGGTGAGCTTGAGACTCGGTACTCTCTGAGGTATTAGATCACCTTAGATCGATTCGTACATCTCTTTGACACGTTGGAGAAGGCAAGAGACTCTGTGGACAAATGAATCTAACCTGAACAATAATATGTACAAATAGTTGTGTTGTTTGGGTATGTCTTTGTTGTATTTTTTAAAGAAATAGGAGATCCGGTTGGAACTTTCTTTCCCTTTTCTATTGGTAATAACTTGGTTCAAACAATGTTTGGTGGCGGTTGAGATGTGTACTTTCAATTTCTGGGTTAAGTTATACCAAAGGATGAATGGGTATTTGCCCCTTTTTTCTTTAATTTTTTTCTTTTTTTTATTCACATTGCCATTCTATGATACATTTACTTTATTTTCTGCTTGTGTTTGCGTTGCGGCTCTATCTAGGAGGAAGGAAAATGGTTGGGATGGCTAGATGCCTATTTATGGGCAGTTTGGGATGGGTAGTTGCCCCTTTTGGGCAGGGGGTGAGTTCCTCTATTCAGTGCTGTTGGCGCTTTATATGTTGGGTTTGTTTTTTGGTTTTTGTTGTTTTTAATCTTTGATAGTTTTTGTAAGTTTGTTAACTGTTTTAGTTTATGTAGCTTTTATGTTTGATGGATTGTGTGACACTAAAGCTCAGGATTTGTAGTTTGAGTTCCTCCTCTCTGGAATTTAAATGTTACTGCAGAAGGTTATGGCTAATGACTTGATTAAATTCCCTATTATCAAGGGAAGTCACTCACCAATTAAGAGGAAGAAGGTACTTTTGAGTCTTAGAAAGGAGAAGGTGGATATTGCTTTGTTACAGGAGACACACTTGGATAATAGGGTGCATTTGAAACTACCAGCAGAATGACTTTGATCGGGTTTACTTTTTATTATTTAAAACCAGAAGTAGGGGAGTGGCTATGATGGTTCAGAGGAATCTCCCATTTAAGTTACTAGAGTGTGTTAAAGACACACACGGGTGGTTTGTAATTCTTAAAGTCTTGATAAATGGGGAAGAATATGGTGTTTTAAATGTTTATTGCCCTCCAGCTCATCCCCTTAAAGTTTTGTAGATGCTTTTTCCAAACTGATCAGTCTCGAGTCCTGGCACATCATTACAGGGGGAGGTTTTAACTGTCTCATGGTCCCCATAGTAGACAGGTTGCCCAAAGGCCCCTCAATACCCTCTGTACAAACTAAACAACTAGTGGATCTGTGTGGGGAGTTAGGGTTGGTGGACGTCTGGAGGCGTCTCCACCCTATAGGCAGGGATTTTACATTTTTTTCCAATCTGCATAGATGTCACACCAGGATTGTTTTTTTTTTCTGACTCCTTTGGCAAGCCTGGACTTGGTGGCATCTTGTGCGATTGGTAATATTACCCTTTCTGATCACGCTCCAGTGTACCTGTTAGTTAGGATTAAGAATGTTACAGTGGGTCCGAGGCACTGGCGAATGGATCCCTTTATCCTTAAGAATAACAAATTTGTGGAGTACTTAGAGTCATAGAGATGTACAGCATGGAAACAGACCCTTCGGTCCAACTCATCCATGCCGACCAGATACCCTAAATTAATCTAGTCCCATTTGCCGAGACTTGGCCCATATCCCTCCAAACGCTTCCTATTAATAACCCCATCCAGACCCCCTTTTAAATGTTGTAATTGTTCCTGCCTCCACCACCTCCTATGGCTGCACATTCCATACATGCCCCTTACGTCCTTCTAAAACTTTCCCCTCTCGCTTTAAATCTTTCCCCTCTAGTTTTGCACTCCCTCACCCCAGGGAAAAGACCTTGTCTATTTACACTATCCATGCCCCTCATGATTTTATAAACCTCTATAAGGTCACCCCTCAGCCTCCGACACTCCAGGGAAAACTACACTAGCCTATTCAGCCTCTCCCTATAGCTCAAACCCTCCAACCCTGGCAACATCCTTGTAAATCTTTTCTGAACCCTTTCAAGTTTCACAACATCCTTCCTATAGGAGGGAGACCAGAACTGCGCGCAATATTCCAAAAGTGGTCTAACCAATGTCCTGTACAGCCATTAATTAATTAATTAGTTACTCCTGGTAAGGAATTCTGTATGGAGAAGTGATAATGATATGATAGAATTTCAAATCCACTTTGCCTAGTTCTATTATTTTTTTATAATCTCACAAAAATTGCCAACAAAAGGTGCATATCTAAGAAATCTAAGTGAGACTTAAAGCAAATCAACACATAAGGGAGGTCATAATGTTTTAGTTGAAAACTGTTCAAAGTTTGATGAAATTCTCCAGGGAAATCTGGGCATTCCTAGACGCTAACTCAGGCTCGGTTAGTACTTCATCCATTCTTTGAGAAACTGCCAAAGCCTATGCCAGGGGGTTAGTTATTTCCTACTCTGCCAGGAGGAAGCGGTAGAGGGGTGAGCAGCAACGTCTCCTTGAGGCTCGGTTGAAGTCAGCCGAGAAGGCCTACTTTGACAGGCCCTCTTTGGCCAAGCTGCAGAGGATTACGGCACTGCGGTCAGCATTGAGTTCCGTGCTCACGCAGACAGCAAAGAAGGAGCTTACTTTTGCAAAGCAAAGGTTATATGAGCATGGTGACAGGCCAGGCAAATACTTGGCATATCTCACCAGGAAAAGGAATGCCCGACAAGCCATTACAGCGATTAGGGAAGGGTCTGAGAACCTAACATGTGATTCTAAAAAGATTAATGTGGCATTCCAGAGATTTTACTCTACGTTATATCAATCTGAGGGTTGTGTGGAGGGGCAGGTCAAAATGGAGTCTTTTTTTAAAGATCTGAAGCTCCCGGGCATGACCCCCGAAAAAGAGTCCTTTCTCAATGTCCCTTATCAGAGCAAGAGGTGCAGGAAGCTGTAAGGTAGCTTCTAAGTGGAAAGGCACCCGGTCCTGACGGACTTCCCGGTGAATTCTATAAGGCGTGTATAAACATACTGTCAATCCAGATGATTCATCTGTTTAACGACTCATATAGTCATGATTGTCTCCCGTCATCCCTCAGAGAGGCCAATATTTCACTTATTCTTAAAAAAAGGAAGGTCCCGGAAAACTGCTTCATACAGGCCCATTTCACTCTTAAATGTGGACTTTAAAATCCTCTCTAAGGCTTGTGCGTTAAGGCTGGAGACTGTGTTATCCTCTATTATTAAAGAGGATCAGACAGGCTTCATAAAGGGTCACATATCCTCCAATAACGTTAGGAGGCTGCTTAATGTAATTTAAACATGTCCACAGCAGTCAATACAGGGATTGGTGATTTCTCTAGATGTAGAGAAGGCATTTGATCGAGTTTAATATTTTTCGGGGCAGCCGGCAGGACTGTTCCCTTTCACCATTGTGTTTTACACAGGTGGTTGAACCATTGACAGAGGCCATTCGTGAGGATCCTAATATATCAGCTCCAGAAATGGGGTCAAAATTACATAAGATCTCGTTGTATGCAGACGATATCCTAATTTTTTTGTCAAATCCAGCAGGTTTAGTGTCTCACCTGATCCAATGCATCTGCGCATTTGGCGCTTTTTCGGGGTACAAGATTAATTTTACTAAATCAGAGGCTATGCCTATGGGTGGTCTTACGCAGGAGCTAGCTCTTGAGGGCGAATATAGATTCCCATTTAGGTGGTCACAGGGGGGTTTTGTGTATCTGGGCAGATTCATGACTCCAGTTCTAGAGCGGCTGTTCAAATCCAACTTTGTTCAATTATAATCAAACAAGATCTTCAAAGATGGGAGGCGCTTCCGGTCTCATGGTTGGGTCGGATAGCACTTATTAAAATGAATATTTTCCCCCGTTTGCTGTACCCTAGACAGATGCTCCCTCTGATTTTTAATAAGCAAACATTCAGGAGACTGAATAGCTGGTTCAGCTCCTTTATTTAGCATTGGAAGCGACCCCTCATTAAATTAGCTCAACTGTAACTGCCTCACAGATTGGGGAGAGTGGACCTTCCACACATTAAAAGCTACCAACTAAGTTCGCTTTTATCGGACATGAGTGATTGGGCTGTGGGCACCCTCTTTCAATATGGCTAGATATCAAAGCCTCCCATGCATGGTGCTCCCTTACTAGACAAAATGAGGACAGTTAGGAAATATTGCAATAACCCAATCGTTATCAATACTGTTAAAGCATGGAGGGCAATTCAGCAGAGGGATGGCAATATTTGCCACACATCTTCTTTTACACTTATAGTGGGTATGCCGGGTTTTCAACCAGGGATGATAGATTCAGGACTCAAACATTAGGCAGCTAGGGGTGTGTCTTGCATGGGCGATTTATTTGAGGGAGACACAATGATGTCCTTCGATCAGTTAGTACGGAAATACGAGCTATCTAACCGGGACCTCTTTCGTTTTTTTCAAGTTAGGGATTTTATTCAAAAAAAGACTACACTTTTGACTGATCCCTACAAATACGACATAGGGAGGAGGGTGCTCAGAGCTAACAGTACACTTTCTGTCAGCACTTTATATCCTCAGTTGTGGGATGCCCCCTCAGATGAGTTCGATTGACTCTGCAGGGTG
The DNA here is from genome assembly GCF_004010195.1 of Chiloscyllium plagiosum. Taxonomy (NCBI): domain Eukaryota; kingdom Metazoa; phylum Chordata; class Chondrichthyes; order Orectolobiformes; family Hemiscylliidae; genus Chiloscyllium; species Chiloscyllium plagiosum. The sequence goes on along the minus strand of NC_057722.1, from coordinate 4,486,007 downwards.
TGGGAGAGACAGTTACGTGTTGAAGTCTCCTCCGAGACATGGGAAGATATTTAGGAAGACGCAAGAAAGATATCAATTTGCAATTGGACCCATGCTTTATAGTTGAAGATTCCCCACAGGGTCCACTTGGCTCCGGATCATTTGTCAAAATTTAAACCAGGGGTATCTTCAACATGTCCCAACTGCAAGGTCTGTATGGGCACTCTTACCCATTGTCTCTGGTCCTGTGGTAGGCTTCAAACATATTGGAGTGCTGTGGCGAGTCCGATGGAGTGGATTTTGGGTGTAAAGGTGGAGAAGGCCCGATTTCTCTTCTTCTGAGCCTGCCCAGTGTGTTCCCTGCAGCTGTGCATAAGAGAAAAACTTTTCAATATCCTCACCTTTTGTGCAAGAAAGAATATCTTGCGAGGTTGGGTATCTGAAACCGCCCCAGGCCTGTCAGGTTGGCGGAAGATTGTTATGGAGCATTTCCCCCTGGATTTTCTCACAAATATGGTACACCACAAAACTGAGAATTTTTATAAGACATGGCAGCCCTTTTTTGGAATACCTAGACACAGATTTATCTGCCACACTAACAAGGGCTTTTATACAGCCATAGCAATTGTGTTTTATGAGTTCGATATCCAGGGAGGAGGAATTGTGAATGTATGAGTGTCTTGTTTGGCTGAGTTGAGTTATTACTATTTATTAGTTTTTTTGTCGGTTAGTATTTATTTAGTTTAATAGTTAGTTAGGTTTTTTTATTCTATACTTCGGGCATGAGCCCCTCTTCAGGAATGGCTTATGCCCGAAACGTCGATTCTCCTGCTCCTTGGATGCTGCCTGACCTGCTGCGCTTTTCCAGCAACACATTTTCAGCACTGATCTCCAGCATCTTCAGCAGTCTCACTTACTCCTTTTTTTATTCTATATATATTTATACATTTGTACATGAGGGTGGGTTGGGTTTTTTTGCTTTTTTTTCTTGTGTTTTTTTTGTACTGTTTTGAATTGTATTGTTTGGTATTTGTTATAATATTAAAAAATCTATTTTTTCTATAAAAATATATTTTGAATAAACAAGCCAGTGAACAAATGTTAATGACCGTCAATTAACATCTTGCTGCTGCCTAGTGAGAATCTCACTGTGCCACTTGTAGAGAGCAGAAAAGATGGAGTCAGATGATCTTGACCTCACTGGGCTTCTCGTCTGACTCTGACCCACATCTCTCCATTGGCCACCATACTCAGACCCCAAAAAGATTCCGGTCCCTATTTCTGATTTTGGTTGCACACATTCCTTCAGAGGAATTTCATGTGCAGTCCTCTGAGCTGAAGCAGCTTTGCCCAGACTAAGAATAATATCCTGCAAGCAGCAAAATGAATCAGCATTGACATCACGATCAATTTTCCATGATCATTCCTGTTGAAGATTCCTGCTGTTTCCATGATTTCAATATTGGTTCAGAGTTACTGAGAGAAAATAAGTGCATAAGGTATGTGAGGGGGTAGGGTGCCAGCTGAGTGAGAGGGCAGTGTGCCAGTTGAGCACGGGAGGAGTTAAGGTATCAGGTGGATGACGAGATAGAGTGCAAGATAAGTGCGAGGGGCATGGTGCCAGGTGAGTGAAGGTGTAAGGTATCAGATGAATGAGGGTATAAGGTGCCAAGTGTGTGAGGAAGGTGGTAGTGTAGCTGTTGGGTGAGGGACCAGGATGGTGGGTTGAGGTGTTAGGTATGGGAGGGGGTAGGCTGCTAGGTGAGTGGGAATGGGAGGATGGGCATTCATAACCGGGCATTCCTAACCGGGCATTCATAACCAGGCATTCATAACCCGGGAGTACATAACCGGGCATTCATAACCAGACATTCATAACCCGGGAGTTCATAACCGGGCATTCATAACCCGGCATTCATAACCCGGGCATTCATAACACGGGCATTCATAACACGGGAGTTCATAACCAGGCAATCATAACCGGGCATTCATAACCCAGGCATTCATAACCCGGGCATTCATAACACGGGCATTCATAACCAGGCATTCATAACCCGGGCATTCATAACCGGGCATTCATAACCCAGGCATTCATAACCCGGGCATTCATAACACGGGCATTCATAACCGGGCATTCATAACACGGGCATTCATAACCGGGCATTCATAACCCGGGAGTTCATAACCAGGCAATCATAACCGGGCATTCATAACCCGGGCATTCATAACACGGGCATTCATAACCCGGGCATTCATAACCAGGTATTCATAACCCAGGCATTCATAACCCGGTTATGAATGCCCGGTTATGAATGCCCGGTTATGAATGCCCGGGTTATGAATGCCCAGGTTATGAATGCCCGGTTATGAAGGCCCGGTTATGAATGCCTGGTTATGAATGCCCGGGTTATGAATGCCCGATTATGAATGCCCGGTTATGAATGTCCGGGTTATGAATACCCGGGTTATGAATGCCCGGTTATGAATGCCCGGGTTATGTGATTGTGAGGGTAAATCAGGGGATCAGGGAAGAGTGGGGTGGAGTTGGGAGCTGTTGGGATGGATCAAGCAGGAGTATTCAGGTAAGGGATGGCGGATTGTATTGGAGATTGAAGGAAAGGAGTTGATTGAGTTGGCTCATGCCATGTTGGACTGTTTGGATTCATTGGGACCACTTTAGATTCTGGATGGTGGAGGCCTTGAGTCCAGTGTGGAGAAGTTATTCAGGGGATAGGTCCCAGGGTTAGTTTGTTTAAAACAGTTGAATAAGTTATGAAGCAGATATTACAACAACCAACTGATTTCCGTTTGTGTAGCTTTCAAACACACAACAAACTAACTGTCAGGCAGAGTCACAACATTGCATACACATAACATGCAGTTCAACAGGTTAAAGAGAAGGTACACATTTAGCAGTTGGACACTGTCCTCTGGAAGATTTCTGGTGTTAAAGTGATGTTGAAACAAAGCCTACAAAATGGTGTAATGAACATTGTCAACAACTTAAACTCTTCATCCAGGAATTATTGCCAAAAAACACTATTTCCAATAAGCTTTGTGAAGATTGAGCTATTTTGTGAATCTCTCATCCCCCACAGATGAACTTTGTGTTCAGGTTTGTTTAGTTGTACAAGATCTTCAGTAATTCTGATAGATCTAATATATAAAGAAGAACCATCATTGCAGGAGATCTGAAATTGCTGGAGAAACTCAACAGATCTGGTAGCATTTGTGGAGAGAGAGAAACAGAGTTAATGATAGAAGTCCAGCGAGCCTTCTTCAGAACTGACAGACTTGTGGGATTTGGAACTGGGACTGTCCCTCAACATCAGCTTGTTGGTTGTGTCACAGGTGAACTAACCTCTTGCTTCAACAGGTCAATTTCCTTCTTGTATCTTGGAGGATTTAATTTGCAGGGTGTAACCAGACACACAGCTTTTGATTCAGGGGAGAGAGTGATGTGGCATGCTGACTTCACCTTTGCCCGTCCAGTGAAATGCTGTGAAATTCAGCACCACAGTTTTTAGACTGATCCATTTCGCTTTCCATTTGCTCGACTCTTCTTCTTGGTACTATATGTTTTGCTGTTTAGGAGTGAATAGTTCTGATTCACTATCATATTTCAGTGATTTATCTCTCTTTCTCTCTTTTTCTATCTTGATTGAAGGATTACATTCAGTTGTCCAATGAGCTTGAGTTCTATGCAGCTTGGCCCATGTGCTTGGTGCTTTCAACTATGGTTCAGATTGAGAAATAACTGAAACTATTGCATGTGTTTAAGTTAAATCAAGCTTTGTGTTCCTCTATTAGGATATCACACCTCATTTACATCCACTTGCCTCCTTTAACCTGCCAAGCAAAGACATCTCCACTTCATTCATATCTTCTATTTCATGGACCTTTCTATTTCTCGAGGATTTCCGTTGGTCCCCAAGCTTCTTGCTGTGACACAGAGTTTGGAAATGGCCTTTCCTCTTGTAAAAAAGGCATTTAGCCTCTTTGGTGAAATAAGTTCGGTGCTTGTCTCATTAGTCTGCACAGTGGTTGGTGCGTGCACTGCCTGTTTCCCTTGTCTTTGTTCAGATCCTGCTTTGAAACTCACCATACGCCCACCGAGTTTAGTCTTTAGTTTCTAATTATCCCTGCCATCCCAAAGCATTGAATGAAGTTGCTTCCTGATCTCAGGTTGGCTGCTTAGGTGGATTTTCTCTGTTAATGTTAAATCATTCCATGAGCGGTTAGTCAGTGCTTCATTCAAGATTCTGACAAACAGCTATATCCCTGGTTAGTTCTTTTTTTACTTTTCTGCCACTTTTCTGCAAGTCTCTACAGATCTTTGATAAAAATATCAACGCTTTCCCTTGGTACTGGATTAAAGTGATATTTCATCCACTCAACAATTGTTTTTTTTCTTCTACAGTTTGAAGTGGGCGTTATAACTTCCTTGTATGTAGCCTTTCCTCATTGGCTCCTTTGCCTAGTTATTATGTGCACAGCCATCATTGTACCCAATGTCACACTGACATGCTCACTACTCAGGTTCACAGCGAGGCTGGATACAGTGCAATATCTGGTAAATCTTTGGAGACAAGCCTGTCATAGGCCTGTGTGTTTGGAATCTGTGACCTCTCAAAGCTTTCTGGTAACGGTAGATAAAGTGACTCCTCAGAGGCTGGTATCACATCATCAAGTCACCTTTATTTACATGTGGAGAGTCCTTTACACTGATTCAGCTCCCTCAGAGCCAGCTGTCAGAATGAACAGAATGTCTGATACTCCTGTTTATATCTGTCAGCCAGGGCTCCATGATTGCACTGGATTAACAGCCCCAGTCAGGGAACTCATATTCTATCAGGTCTACCTGCTGACCGTGTTACAATCACTGTAGTAGAGACTTTGTCATGTTGCCATCACTGCATAATATTCTTGGTCATGGTGTGCTGCTAAAGAGTCTACTGAGGTGAGGAAAACATGAACTCTCTTTCAGAAATGTCTTTATTGTTCCTTCATCTTTCCACAAGGCCACAAGAGAGAGAGAGCAAGGTCAAGGGTCGGCATTTCCTGTGATGAGGTATATCATGGCTCATTAGCATATCACAACATCAGGATTAACCCTTCACACTCCAGTCAGTTTCCCTGGCTTGGAAAACCTGGATATAAACCTGAGGTCTAGCTAGGTGACTATTAGAAACTCTTGCAGAGAACCATGCTGATTAGCCAAACTAGAATTCAGTGCTAGATCAGATAGAATACTTTTAATAACAATAATATAACAGTAAATCAAGAGTCTGGTACATCTCCATTGTAACATTTTTGCCATAATATGTGCCAAGGAGTACCTCAAGATAGTTCTTAACCTGACTTTCTCCTTGACCATACTGTCTTGAATACAAACAGATGGGCATGTCATGGAACCACACACGGAAAGAGTTTACATTGTGAGGGCTGTTGGATTGTTTGATTTCCATGTGAAAACTTGGGCCACCTGTAGCATCAGGCAGCTATCCTATAATCAGTTGTTCCCAGTCTCAGCCGCAGTTTTCTTGGGTCACTAAGCCCCTTTCAGCAATAGCATCTTGCATGAATTCCCCTTGAACTGCCCTGGACCTTGCTGTCTGATGTCCAGCCTTGGGATCTGAGTCTTCTACAACCAGGTGCCCCTAATCCTTCTCCTCAGCCTTAGATGCTTGAGGGTTGGCTGTTTATTATTTGGGATCCTATCCCTTGATGCGCAACACTGTCGCTGCACTCCCTCAACGGCCAGTGTCAGCCTTCCTTTCCCGGGATAGACTTTGCACAAGGCTGGCAGAATGGCCTGAAGTCCTGAAGGGCAAAGACATTTGAGCAGATCCCTAGCTGTCAATGAGCATATCCCCTCCTGGAGGTTTCCAGCCTTTCAGAATGGCCTCCCATTCTCTCAGAGACCGCACTGAGCTGCCGTGGCTCCAAAGCGTCTCAAGGCCATCTGAGTTGCCAAGAATCCTGGTCTCCTGAACCATCTCCTTCCCCTCACTAGCAGAAGTGGCCAGCATCAAAAATGAGGACGGGGAATAGGATTCCGATTCCATGAGGTGGCCATTTCATTTTCTGTTTGGTTTATTTCAATCCATGTGAGGCCTTGGGTTCCAATAGTTCATTCCCCAGGAGAGGCAACACAAATAAACTTTACATTCCCTGGAGGTTAAGGTGTAATCTGATTGAAGTTTTCAAGAGAATGGCTTTGGTAGATGGGGAGAAAACTATTTCTGCTGATTGGACACTCAAGGTCATGTTCCAACAATTTGACCCAGATCCTTCAGTCATGAAATTTGGGCACACTTCCAAAACATAAAAGGAGGTGGATGACCTCTTCCATAAACAGTGATTAAAGCTAGACCCATTGTTTATTTCAAATCTGAGTTTGATAGATTATTGTTAATCAAGAGTTATTCAGGACTATGTTGCTAATTGTTCATGATCTCATTAGTAGGAGAAATGTGAGGGGCAGAATAGCCTACAGTCAGTTCTGCTAAGGCAATTGAAGAATTTAGACCGTTATTTGTAGAACATGAACTTTCCTTACCTGTATTGGCTATAACGTGATTCTGGCCCATTGGTTCAAATGGCACGGCTATCGTGCAATTTTCTTATAACACAAGATCGCATGAGAATGGAACTATCGGATTTTATCAGGACTGACTGTATCCTCATTCGTGGACCTGAGGAATTCACTACCCCAGAGTGTGGTGGATGACGGGATAATGCTGGGACATGGAGTGAATTTAAGGAGGAGATAGACAGATTTTTGATGAGCAATGAGTTGAAGGGTTATTGAGAGTGGGCAGGAACGTGGAGCTGAGGCTGAGCCAGTCCTGGTAAAGATGGCCGATTTCTCTCCCCTGAAGGAAGCAGTTGGTGGTTTTTTTGACAATCGCTAATAGTTGGATGATTCTCGCTAAGTCTAGCTGCTAATGTCAGATTGCTTTTGTCAGTTGACTTTAAATTTCATCAGCGGCCATGATGGAATCTGAACCAACGCCTCCAATGCAATGTCCTGAATATGAGCCATTGTACATTTGATATATTTAAAACAGTCTTTCAATTCAAGGTAAATCCAGTATCCAAAAACAGAGGATTCTGGTTTCAAGAAGCCTCTCAAATTCAACTTGGAAACAGACCATTTTAGATTCTTAGAATCCCTACACAATTAATGTTTTGAGTCCTTGTTCATCAGAACAAGGGCTCTTTAAATCATTTCATCTCTGGAATTCCCTTCTGAAACCTTATGCCGCTCCCCCTCCACTTTAAGAGAGTCCTGAAAATCTATCCCGTTGATCACACTTTAGGCCATTTGCCCTGAAACTCCCTTATGTGTCTCAAATGTTCTACATTTCACCTTGCGATGATTTACAATCCCAATGTTGAAGCCCTCGTTCCTGAGTGTATCTGAGGTTTAAACTGAGGACTGCACAGAGAGAATCCTGGAGTACACTGCCCTCTAGTGTCTGAAATGCTACTCACCTGACTAACAAAAGGAAGAAGGATGAGATTCCCTCAGTAAGACATTCAGTGTAATAAATACCTTTTGCAACTTGGCTACGTATTACAAAATTCTGCTGGAAGGTTAGGTTAACTGATGAGTTCTGTCACACCATCGAAATGGCCCAGGGTGGGATGATGAGTTGGGAATGTGGGTGGGTCAGGGGAAAAGGGGATGTGGGTGGGTCAGGGGGAAGGGGAATGTGGGTGGATTGTTGGGGAAGGGGAGGTGGGTGAGTCAGGGTGAAGGCAATGATGTGGGTGGGTCAGGGAGGAAGGGGAATGTGGTTGGGTCGGG
>NC_057722.1:4454797-4469502 GCF_004010195.1 Chiloscyllium plagiosum | reverse complement strand
GTGGGTCGGGGGGAAGGGGATGATGTGGGTGGGTCGGGGGGAAGGGGATGATGTGCGTGGGTCAGGGAATCTGAGAGTGAGGACTGTGACAGAGTCAGACAGCTCTGTGTGTTTACGTGGAGGAGAATTTCCAGAAAAAGCTGTCGGCAACTCTGGGAGCCTTCAATAACAGAGAGACAGAAGCTCAGGCTTCTTGGTTCTTGAAGCTCAGGCTTTTGTGAATTAAATGTCTACTGCATTTATACTAAAATTGTCAACCACAAGCATGTTGTATCTGAAAGAAAATCACTTAGTTACGCTGTCAGGATTACATCCAATCAAACTGGACAATTCTCCTATATAGAGTTTATAAAATTTTAAAAAATCACAAATCCTCAGTTTGGAAAAAAAAAAGCATTAGGGGATGGTGAGTCCAGGAATGTTTCTTCCCGGAAAGGAGGGAGAGCGAGAGAGACTTTTAGGTGTGTGTGCATATCTGGGTGAAGGTGTGTGCACTGTCAGCTGTACCTCTCATGAATTCTGTCTGCACCCAGGAGTGTGTGTGTGTGATAGTCTGATAGTTATAGGAAGAGGGGTAGCCCATTCAGCCCATCAAGCCTGCTCCATCAGAACCATCCAGATGCAATGCCAGCAAGCCCCTATAGAACTGTAGCAACTTTCTGACTTTCATACTCCATCCGCCTTGCAATGAAGGTCAATGTTCCTTGCGTCTTCCTGATTATTTGCTGTATCTGCTCACCAGTTTCATTCGATTCCTGTACCAGGATACTCAGATCCCTCTGCATTGCAGAATTCTGTGATCTCTCTCCATTGTTATGATCACGGCTAACGTTATTATCTGCCAAGGTGGATTCCAGACAGAAATCTGGCTTGATAGATAATATTTTAATCATTTTGGTTTTAATGAAGTGGGCTCTGGCTGAAAAAAATAACACATGAAGTGCTGCAGATTTTGCTTTAACGGTAAAACAAAAATTTATTAACAAAAGAAATTAACATAAAATAGAATGAACCAAATCTTCAACTTATAATTCAAATTCAAAATTTTTAAATACACCGTAAGAGTATGATCCCCTTAATCTGAAAAAACTCCTTCATAAACTAAAAAAAAATAGTTTTTTTTGGAAAATCATTGCTTACATTATGCTCACACCAGAGTCCTGTATCTAACACTTTGGTAAGGTAACTTGAACTTTTCAACTAGACTGTAGATAACTCCTCTCTATAGCTACCACACACTTGAAGTTCAATCTACTCAGCTGTAATAAATCTCTTCAGGGGTTTATTCCAACATTTCTGGTCTGGGAGTAATACTAACTAAGATAACCTCGTTCACTATTTATCCTTTCCTTATCAAAAGCACTTCTGATACAGCCATCCTGAAGAACTTCTCAGGATTGCGGAAAATTAAAAAAAAAACTCTTTTAAAATTTGAATGTTTCTTTTAAATTTAAAGAGAAGTTTCAGAAATCTCTAACAAACCCAATGGTCCCGTTATTGACTTGGCTGTTTGCAAAGCTGTCTAAAATAAACAAAAGTTAAATAGGATTTCGCACAAACTCTTTCAATCTACAGCTGGCTTCAAAATGTTTTGAAAAGAATCAGCATGGTGACAGAAATTGTTACGAGTTAGTTATTAATTTCACATACCAAAAAGTCAACAGTTGCTCCCTCAAAACCAGAAATCCAAAATGTCCAAGTAAATTATATTGAGATATACAAATCCCACACTTTATATCACATCTTCCTCCTAAAAAGGAATAAAAAGCATTTTAACAAGGCATTTTCTTCATTCATCAAAAGTCATCTTCCCATTCTGTCTAAAATATACCAGCAGAAATGAAATTGTAATATTAATTAGACACTGTGTCATACAGCAATTGACTTTTACAGGGTCTCTCAATCAAGCATTTACAATGATATTTTGTTTTCCAGGCACATGAATGATCTCCAACTTAGGCAGTTTAAGAAATAAACTCCATCAAATAACCAAAAATAATTGTCCTTTAATCTTTCCAAGAAAAAAATCAAAGATTGTGGTCCGGATAAGTAACAGCTTTGTCCACGTTATCGATGATTTATATTTCAAAGTGGCATATAGCCAGCACAAGACTCAATGTCTCTTTTTCAGTGCTAGAATATTTTTGTTGATATGCAGTCAGTTTCTGTGAGAAATGATTGACAGGCTACTCACTCCTCATTTCATCCCATAGAACCGGCCCCCGAGTTATGTCACTGGCCCCAACAGCCGGTTTGAAAATCTTTGCATAATTCGGTGTAGCTAAAATTGATGATGTGGAGGTGCCATTGTTGGACTAGGGTGGACAATGTCAGAAGTCACCTGACACCAGGTTACAGTCCAGTGAAATCACAAGCTTTTTGAGCACTGCCCTTTCGTCAGAACTTCACCTGACAAAGGGGTAGCACTCCAAAACCTTGTGATTTCAAATAAATCTGTTGGTCTATAACCTGGTGTCGTATGACTGCTAACATTGATGTCACTGTTAGTATTGTTTTCTAATATTCAATGGCAATTTGACACTCTTGTATCCATTCAAATTTTCTATCCTTTTAAAACGTTTGTTAAAGGTGGAACAATAATGCTGGGGCTTTGAACAGATGTGTTAAAGAAATCGCTCATTCCAATGTACTATAAAGTTTGTGTTTCACCTTCAGAACTGGAAAGTCTAAAATAGCTTGTTTTTTTGCTAGATGATGCTTTGCTTTGTCGCACAGTGTCACCCAAATATATCACCTTGACCTTGGCAAGTTCACTCTCAGCTCAGTTTATAACTAAATTACCTGCATGTAGCTGATCAAACAATTAAGTTAAATGATGATGATGATCACTTGCCCCATAGTGCTCCCCCTCAGTCACTTGCCCTGCTTTATTTCCCAAGAGAAGGTCAAGTTTTGCTCCTTCTCTTATAGATACATCCCCAGCTTGAATAAGAAAATATTCTTACACACACTTAACAAATTTCTTTCCACCCAACCCATTAATACTATGGCAGTCCTAGTTTATGTTTGGAAAGTTAAAATCCCCTACCATTATAACCCTATTATTAGTATGTAGTTAGCTCACTGAGCTGGAAGGTTTGTTTTCAGATGTTTCGTCACCATGACTAGATAACATCATCAGTGAGAGTCTCCAGTGAAAGGTTAGTGCTATGTCCTGCCTCTCTATTTATAGATCTTGCTTTCTTAAGGTGGGTGATGTCATTTCTGGTTTTCTTAGACGCATGGCACTCTAACCAGAACTCCATCAATAAACACATCAGGTTTGCTGGGTAAAAATCTAATTGTGATACTTTCTTATCACTAAATGCATTTTTAAAGCAGGTAATAAATGAACTTCCAATGAAATAGCATCTTTCACATCTTCAAGACATCCTAACACACAATATAGCCATTAACGTGCTTTTGAAATGGAGCCTATTTTGTAAAGTAGAGAAGATATGTGACCAATTTGTACACAGCAAGCTCCCACAACCAGCAATGAGGGGCATTGTGAAGTAATTTGTTTGTGGAAGGTTTTGGCTGAATTCAGTTGCTTTCTTTCTTCTGCTCTTTTTCTACTTTTTCACATCTGCCTTCTCTTGTTTTCATATCTTTTTTCCCTCTTTGTCTCCTCTATCCTGTTTCTTTCCCTCTAGAAGAATCATGGAAGAAGTTTCAATTGAGCCATTCAACATTCTTAGTTCATTCAAAACAAAGTACAAGGTTATCGTGAAAAGACCAATATTGATGATCATGTCACCTGACAGTGGAAGATCACCGCACACAGGAATTCTTTCCCAAGAAACATTGGGCACGCCAGCGAAATGAGCATAGAGTGACAGAAGCAGCATTGTCTACCTATCTCAGATGATGCAACTGAACTAAATGTTCAACGTTTGATGTCAAATAGTACAATCAAGCAGTGCAGTCTGAAAATGAGAAGTTTGCAGATGACTCACCACAATTATACATCCAGACAACTGGTGTTCTCACCAAACTAATACAACAGAGAAAGATAGACATGGAGGAAAAAGCCTCTCTGTTGCAGAAATGTTCAAATTCCTAGATCACAGTGAATGATTAGCTACAGTTGATAAATGATGTGCTTGCTTTTCAAAAATGGAAACCTGGAGGGAAAGAACGTGAATCTTCACTCCTGTGTCAAGGATAAGAATTGCCTGGAGAATCAGGTTGCCCTTTCAAGTAGCTCGCAGATTGCAGTCATACATTTGAATTTCCTCTTGGCTTTCATTTCCAGTTCTGTTCTCCATAACGGTACCGTCATAATTTCTCAAAGAGTCACTGAAATGTCCTGGCCTGCATCTCAGCATCCTCACATCCCGGCCAATTTTCCTAGAGATACCATTAATGACAGAAAGAGAAATTCCTGTCCAGGTCGTTCCCATGGAAATCTTTCATTTCCTCACCTCCAGCATGATCTTCAGAATATCCCTTTAACATCCATCCAGAGATCAGAGAGCAAAGCAAATAGGAAGCAGAGTGAGCATATCACTTCCTCAGCCTCCTTTACCTGAGACAATGATCACTCGAACCCGGAGCCTTCTCCTGTGGATCACTTTTACTTTAATTGATTGATTATCCCTGAGGCTACATTGAAGTCTTCATCAGTGTCACAACCAATTGTCAGCCGTCAACAGAGGTCTCATAGAGTCATAGAGATGTACAGCATGGAAACAGACCCTTCGGTCCAACCTGTCCATGCCGACCAGCTATCCCAACCCAATCTAGTCCCACCTGCCAGCACCCGGCCCATATCCCTCCAAACCCTTCCTATTCATATACACATGCAGATGTCTTTTAAATGTTGCAATTGTACCAGCCTCCACCACTTCCTCTGGCAACGCATTCCATACACGTACCACCCTCTGCCTGAAAAAGTTGCCCTGAGGTCTCTTTTATATCTTTCCCCTCTCACCCTAAATCTATGCCATCTAGTTCCGGACTCCCCCACCCCAGGGAAAAACTTTGTCTATTTATCCTATCCATGCCCCTCATGATTTTATAAACCTCTATAAGGTCACCCCTCAACCTCCGACATTCCAGGGAAAACAGCCCTAGTCTATTCAATCTCTCCCTATAGCTCAAATCCTCCAACCCTGGCCACATCGTTGTAAATCTTTTCTGAACACTTTCAAGTTTCACAACATTTTTCCGATAGGAAGGAGACCAGAATTGCACACAATATTCCAACAGTGGCCTAACCAATTTCCTGTACAGCAGCAACATGACCTCCCTGTACTCCATACTCTGACCAATAATGGAAAGCATACCAAACGCCTTCTTCACTATCCTATCTACCTGCGACTCCACTTTCAAGGAGCTATGAACCTGCACTCCAAGGTCTCTTTGTTCAGCAACACTCCCTAGGACCTTACCATTAACTGTGTAAGTCCTGCTAAGGTTTACTTTCCCAAAATGCAGCACCTCGTATTTATCTAAATTAAACCCCCTCTGCTATTTCTTAGACCATTGGCCCATCTGATCAGGACCCTGTTGTAATCTGAGGTAACCGTCTTCGCTGTCAACTACACCTCCAATTTTGGTGTCATCTGCAAACTTACTAACTGTACCTCTTATGCTCGCATCCAAATCATTCATGTAAATGACGAAAAGTAGTGGACCCAGCACCGATCCTTGTGGCACTCCACTGGTCACAGGCCTCCAGTCTGAAAAACAACCCTCCACCACCACCCTCTGTCTTCTACTTTTGAGCCAGTTCTGTATCCAAATGGATAGTTCTCCCTGTATTCCATGAGATCTAACCTTGCTAATCAGTCTCCCATGGGGAACCTTGTTGAATGCCTTACTGAATTTTTAAAAAACTTCTAGGCATAGGTGTTGAGTTACTCTTCGGACACTCCCTATCCATCCTGTAACTATCACTTTATTATATCTCATACTAATACTTTTCTCTTTTGCCTTGTCAGAGAATAACTTTGCATGTACTCCAGATAAGGCAAACGTCTTTTCTAAAGGGCATTGGGGAACCAAATCTAAAGTTGGTTTCCATCCCACTCCACCAATGTGTTAGTACTCCAAAGAAATGGCAACAGAGCACAGGTCCATCCTACACCTCCTCTCTGCGAACCAACTATTGGAGACATCAGTCCCGCAAACAGGAGAGTATTGTGGAGAGAGAGGGGTCAGAAATAAAGTGAAAAGAAATTAAATATCTTAGGTTGAATGGTGATGGCAAAAAGGATACAGTAAAGGAACAAGGGAGATGAAGAGCAAAGGAAATGTTAGCTTTCCTCTGTAGCCACTGAGTATGTGCAAACAATGTCATGGTGACATCAACTCACATGAAACCAGGGTCTGGGTGTGTAGACTCCAGATAACATGTTCTCACTTACTGTCTGCTGTATTCAGGTCCATTCAATAATGTTTGTAGTTGTTTACTCAGAAGAATGTAGGTCTCACCTCAACACAGGGTCAGCTTTCATTGTGGGCTCAAATCTCTGGGTGGGTTACTTCAACGTCATGGCAGAAACACTGCATCCACATTGGCAGGGAACCCGTCCCCATCCTTTCTGACATGTCATGGCAGCTTTTTGGGAGCTCTTCCTGTCCAGTAACTGATCACTGGCAAAGGAAAAACCTTTTCTTGAAGGCTGGGCTCCGAAATTCTGCTTCTATTCAAGATTCAAGCTACACTATTCATGGGTCTTGTCAGGTGACGTGTGTCAAAAGGTCATTGAGCTGAAATATTATCTGTTTTTCTCTCGACAGATGCTTCAGGACCTGCTGATGTCTGGCATTTTCTCCCATGCTGGGCTTCATTGTTCACATAGACCAACAGAGGGAGCTCTTCATTGGAGATTTCAATAGTTCCTTCCTCAACAAAATTTGTCCTCCGGTAGCTTCCCTCAATGCAGCCCTATCTTCCCTCTAGAGTCATAGAGATGTATAGCACAGAAGCAGACCCTTCTGTTCAACTTGTCCATGCTGACCAGATTTCTTTTTCATCTTTTGATGATCTGTACAGTTGGCCATGCCATACATACGTAAACATTCCATTTCTTTACACACAGAGATCAAGTAATCATTTGTATATACAGGTCTGTACATTTACTATCCATATGTTTAGGTGAGGCATCAGCAGAGCCCACTTACAGCGTCGGACCCCTGTGTTTAGGCAGGCAGATGTTACATGGTGGTCTTTCCCCACCGCACGTTGGCGGCAACTGCCCCAAGCTTCAGCGCGTCCCTCAACACATAGTCCTGGACCTTGGAATGTGCCAGTCTGCAATACTCAGTTGGGGTCAGCTTGTTCAGCTGGAAGATCAACAGGTTTCGGACAGACCAAAGAGCGTCTTTCTCTGAGTTGATGACCCTCCAGGCACAGTTAATGTTCGTCTCGGTGTGCGTCCCGGGGAACAGACCGTAGAGCACAGAGTCCCGCGTCACGGCGCTGCTCGGGACGAACCTCGACAAACACCACTGCATTCCTCTCCTGACTTCCTCTGCATAGGCACATTCCAGAAGGAGGTGTGTGACAGTCTCGTCCCCCCCGCAGCCGCTTCGAGGGTAGCGCGCGGTGCGGCAGAGAATCCGGGCGTGCATAAAGGATTTCACAGGCAGAGCCCTTCTCACCACCAGCCAAGCCATGTCTTGGTGCTTGTTGGAAAGTTCTGGCGATGAGGCATTCTGCCAAATAGCTTTGACAGTCTGCTCAGGGAACCGCTCGATAGGATCCACCCTCTCCTTTTCCCGAAGGGTCTCAAGGACACTATGTGCTGACCACTTCCTGATGGATTTGTGGCCAAACGTGTTTTTCTTCACAAATTTCTCCATGAAGGACAGGTGATACGGAACGGTCCAACTACTCGGAGCGTTCCGCGGCAGCGAGGCCAGGCCCATCCTTCGCAACACCGGGGACAGGTAGAACCTCAGTGCGTAGTGACACTTGGTGTTTGCGTACTGGGGATCCACGCACAGCTTGATGCAGCCACACACAAATGTGGCCATCAGGGTGAGGGTGGCCTTGGGTGTGTTTTTTCCCCCGTTGCCCAGAGCTTTGTACAGCGAGTCCCTTCGGACCCGGTCCATCTTTGACCTCCATATAAAATGGAAGGTGGCCCAGGCGACTGAGACTGTACAGGTTCTGAAATAGGCCAGACCTGTGCCATATATAACAGCAATGACAGTGCCTCACACCTGATGAACAGGATTTTACCCGCGATGGAGAGCGACCGTAGCTTCCATCTGTTGTGGTTCTGTTCGCCGAGCTGGGAATTTGTGTTGCAAATGTTTCGTCCCCTGTCTAGGTGACATCCTCATTGCTTGGGAGCCTCCTGTGAAGCGCTTCTGTGTTGTTTCCTCTGGCATTTATAGTAACTTCCATCTGCCCAGTTTCTGCCTCACTTTTTTGATACACTCCCCCCAAGACTTGGCGCACACCCCAGCCCCTCCGAACCCAAGTACCCAGCACCTTCAGGTGGTCGGTCCTGACGGTGAAGGGGATCGAGGATTGGTCGGCCCAGTTCCTGAAGAGCATGGCCTCGTTCTTGCCTCGGTTTACCTTGGCCCCCGAGGCCCGTTCGAACTGGTCACAGATGCACATGAGTCTGTGCACGGACAGCGGATCCGAGCTGAAAACGGTGACGTCATCCATGTACAGGGAGGCCTTAACCTGCAGGACCCCGCTGCCAGGAATAGTCACCCCTCTCAGGCTCGCATCCTTCCTGATGGACTCGGCAAATGGCTCTATGCAACACACAAACAAGGCAGGAGAGAGAGGGCAGCCCTGCCTGACTCCAGATCTGACTGGGAAGCTATCTGATCCCACCCATTGATTGAGACTGCACTGACAATGTTGGTGTAGTGCAGTCTGATCCAATGACAGATTCCCTCCCCAAAGCCCATTTTGGACAGAAAATCTCTCATATACCTGTGTGATATCCTGTCAAAGGCTTTCTCCTGGTCCAGGCTGATCAGGCAGGTGTCCACCCCCCTGTCCTGCACGTAGGCGATCGTATCCCTGAGGAGTGCGAGACTCTCAGCGATCTTCCTGCCCAGTACAGCACATGTTTGGTCAGGGTGGATCACCGATCCCAGAGCAAACCTGACCCAGTTGGCGATGACCTTTGCCAAGGTTTTGTAATCTGCATTTAATAGTGAGATTGGTCTCCAATTTTTGATCCATGCTGAGATATTCTAAATTAATATAGTCCCATTTTCCAGCACTTGGCCCATATCCCTCTAAACCCTTCCTATTCACATACCCATCCAGATGCCTTTTAAATGTTGCATCTTTTTCCCCCAAAATTCCAAACCAAAGATCATCTTGTTCATTCTCGTCAAGCTCACCTCACAGTAACCAGGCCTCAGATGGTGATGCCCTCAGACGACAGTGGAATCCCTATCCAGAGTTTAAAAGTTACTCTGCTTCTTTACTATCCAACAGACTCAGTCCTTGACCCTGTGTGAGGAGACGTTTGTTCATAAAGATGTGATTAATGAGCTACACTT
The DNA here is from genome assembly GCF_004010195.1 of Chiloscyllium plagiosum. Classification (NCBI taxonomy): domain Eukaryota; kingdom Metazoa; phylum Chordata; class Chondrichthyes; order Orectolobiformes; family Hemiscylliidae; genus Chiloscyllium; species Chiloscyllium plagiosum. Next base: position 4,460,010 of record NC_057722.1, on the reverse strand, counting down.
CCAGAGAAGGAATCCAGGATTCTTCACTTGCATTTGGAGGGTTCTGTGTCAGGAACAGCACAATCCAATGACTGGACTATGTTGATGCTAATTCCCGGGATGTGGAAGTCACTGACAATTCTGGAATTTCTTCCCCATTCAAGACTTCCTGGGTGATGATGGTCCTTTCTCCTGACCACTGCTTGTAGTAGTTTGAACGAACTGAGTAATTTGTAAGGAAACTTCAGAAGGCAGTTAAGCACAACCATTGTGATCCATTCCAGAAATGTAAATAAAGTTAATCCAAACAGCCAGCAGGTTTGAGCACTCCCCATAGTTCTGATACCAACGTCGTCATGTACAAAAACAAAAAAGACTCACCTGCATCCTCTCAACGTTTTCTGTTCACTGAGAGCAGCACGGTGGCTCAGTGGCTAGCATTGCTGCCTCACAGCACCAGGGTCCCAGGTTCAATTCCAGCGTTGGGTGACTGTCTGCGCGGGTTTCTTCCGGCTGCTCCAGTTTCCTCCCACTATCCAAAGATAGTCTAAATTGCCCATAGTGTTAGGTGCATTAGTCAGAGGGAAATGGGTCTGTGTGGGTTACTCTTTGGAGGGTTGGTGTGCACTTGTTGGGCCGAAGGGCCTGTTCCCACACTGTACAATCTCCTGGGCCAACAATTTATAATAGAAATGTCGGATGAAACTTGTTGTGCCACTCTTCAACCATGTGGTTTCAAAGATCTCACAATCTGTGGAGTTTTATTCATTCTGACATCATCAAGTTGCTTCTTTCGGGATGTGGGAACTCACTCCGTGAACAGTGAAGGGCAAGAATGCTCTGTCTACCCAATGATTGAGCTGTCAGGCAGTTGTCAACTATCTGACTGACAATACTCCAGCCTCCAATCCATGCTGTGCTTGCTTACATTCAGCCTGGGCTGCAGTGAGCAGTGTTGCTGGTCTTGACATTGATCCAGCTTCAAACTGCTTTTTGCCAAAGAGAGATCCACCTTGTGTGTAAAAGTGCTTCCTAGTTTCACTCCTGAAAGACCTGGATAGATAGTGTGCCATCATCTCGGAGCGCTCTGAACTGATTCATCGTTTCCCTCAGTACATCACAACAGTAACTTACATGAACTGCATGTATTTCACATGAAACATGTGTTGGAAAACCAGAAGGTGGGCCTATGACTTAACAGGGAAATAAACACGTTTTTGTTTAATAAACTCAAAGCAAAAGTGGAACAGTGTGGTATTCACTCATTGGTTCCGCAAGAGAATATGATTTTTGCTGGAATTGGATTCGTAACTTTTGGGAGAACAAACTGCACCAAGTACTTTTGGGTTGGAAAAACCAATGGGCCCAGAAACAGCGTTTGGATTGGTTTAAGGAGCAGAACTGAGAGAAGAGGGGAGGTCACTGTTCGGACCGCCCACGCCTTTCAAGGAAGTGAGATTGTCTCTCTCTCTCTCTGGCTGGCTCTCTCCGTCTCTGGATAAAAGCAAATTACTACGAATGCTGGAATCTGAAACCAAAAGAGAGAAAATACTGGAAAACCTCTGCAAGTCTGGCAGCATCTGTAAGGGCTTTGACACAGGGTCAGTTAGACTCGAAACGTCAGCTCTTTTCTCTCCTTACAGATGCTGCCAGACTTGCTGAGATTTTCCAGCATTTTCGTTTGGTCTCACTCTGTCTCTCTCTCTCTCTCTCTCTTGCTCATTCACTCTTTCTCTCGCTCTGCTTTTCTCTCTCTAACTGGTTCTTTTTCCAGCTTGATCTCTCACATTCTCTCTTTTGCACACGCTCTCTCTCACTCTGTCTTTGTCTTTCTCTCCAAATCCCTTTGTCCCTATCTCTCTCTCTCTCCCTCTGTCTCACTTTGTTTTTCTGTCCCCCACGCCCCCACCTTTCTGCTGTGAGTGGAAATGAAATGACACTCAAAAGACTGTAAAGAAAAGGAAACTTCAAACTCAATCCAAGGCCAAAGTCCAATCAACCTGCTGCTGAATTAAACAGTGCCAGATTCGGGAACAACATGATATCTGCATTCCAAACCAAATGAACAGTTTTACGCTTTTTTGATTAAGTGTCGGTTTCACTCAGTTTCATGGAGGATTTCTCTCTGTAAAGCCCAGTGAGATTTCTCTCTGTATCTTACCGAAGTCATCTCACTAACTATTGACTCCTCACAGTGATCCTCTCATCCGACTCTAACGCTATTCAACCACTTACCACTGCCAGGATTCCTTGGAATGGACTGGACTCCGTTGTGTCCATGCCCGAGGTGTACCCAGACCAGCACTGTCATTCTGGAACTGTCTGTGTGATTCAATTGATTTGCCCTGCACATGACAGACCAAGAAACCTTGGTGCTATGAAACTCAGCGTTTAACCTTGTTGGTTAATCCATTGCTTTGACCTTTGACATCAGTTCCTTCCTCTTCGTTAAATTACCAATTAAGGCTTTTCAACCTGCAGCTGTCTGCCCTCAAGGTGTGAAACACCAAGCTTCACACATTCACTGAAATTTCAAAACAGCGACTGGCACATTGAACCTGAGGATTTGGTTCAAGAAAGGCGATTTGAGATGATGACCATTTAGATCTCCTGGTCCTTCCCAACCCTTTGGTGACTGTGCAATGTTCCTCAGATACTGAAGCAGTCTATGTTCAAATGCAACAAGGTCTGGACAATATCCATATTTGGCTTGAAAAGTGGCAAGAAACATTTGCACCACGCAGATGCCAAGTATGACTGTCTCCATTCAGATACAGTCTAACCACCACCTGTGGGCAGCATGGTGGCTCAGTGGTTAGCACTGCTGCCTGACAGCACCAGCAACCCAGGTTTGATGTGACCCTTGGGATATAAACTCCCTGTGTGGAGTTTGTACATTCTCCCCGTGTCTGTGTGGGTTTCCTTTGGATCCGGTTTCCTCCCACAGTCCAAAGATGTGCAGGTTGGGTAGATGCTAAATTCCCCTAGTGTCCAAGACTGTGCAGACTACGTAGGTTAGTCATGGGGAATGCAGGGATAGGTTCGGGGGTTGGGTCTGGGTAGGATGCTCTTTAGGGGTTTGGTATGGAGTCGATGGTCTAAAAGGCCTGCTACCACACTGTAGGGATTCTAAGATTCTTTGAGATTCAGTGGTGGTACCATTACTGAATCACCCACTGTCAACATTCTGAGGGTCACCATTGACCAGAAACACAACCTGCCACATAAACAGAATGGCTGTAAGAGCAGGTGAGAGGCTAGGAGTACTGTCACGAGTAACTGACCTTCTGACTCCCCAAAGCCCATCCACAAATCAGGACTGTGATGGAGTACTCCCAATTTGCCTGGATGGGTGCAGCCCCAGAAACACTCAGGAAGCTTGACACCATCCAGGACAAAGCAGCCTGCTTGTCTGGCACCTCATCCACTCGCTCCACCACCGATGCTCAGTAGCAGTGGTGTGTACTGTTTGCAAGCTACACTGCAGATGTTTACCAAAGATCCTTGGGCAACGTTTCCAAATTCACAACCACTTCCATCTAGAAGGACAAAGGCAGCAGATACATGGTAACTCCATCACCTGCAAGTTTCCCTCCAAGCCTCTTACCATCCTGACTTGGAAATACATTGCCGTTCCTTCACTGTTGCTGAGTCAAAGTCCTGGAATTCCATCTGTAAGGGCATTATGGATCAACAGACAGCACATGGAGTGTAGCAGTTCAAGGAGGCAGCTCACCACCACCTTCTCAGGGGCCACTAGGGACAGGTAATAAATGCTGCTCCCAGCCAGTGATGCCACATCCCATGAATGAATAAAATAAAAAGATTCCTGGTACCAGCTGGAGAGCGATAGGATAGATGGAATGGGAAAGGGTTGGACAAGGAAAGGTGAGTTGCGGAATGAAGTAGGGAAAATGGAGGTGGAAGATGGTGAGCTGAGAGAGTAAGGTAATATGGATGGGGCAAATGCTATGCAAGAACTGTGAAAACCACTACCTCGGACAAACAAGCAGGAAACTTGCCACCGCGATACATGAACTCTAACTAGCCACAAAAAAGACATGACCCACTATCACTAGTTTCCACACAGACACACTAAGAAGGACACCACTTTGATTGGGACAATGCACCCATCCTAGGACAGGTGAAACAAAGGCACACACGAGAATTCTTACAGGCATGGCATTCTAACCAGAACTCCACCAATAAACACATCAACTTAGATCTCATCTACATTCCTTTGAAGAAAAGAATCACCTACCTTAAGAAACCAAGACCTATAAATAGAGGCAGGACATACCACCAATGCTTCTCACTGATGATGTAACCTAGTCATGGTGATGAAATGTCTGAAAACAAACCTTCCAGCTCAGTGAGTGAGTGTACGTGCTAATCAACTTCTTTAGTAGGTAACTTCGCCATGACCCCAAAAACAACCAAATCAGTGATCAAGTCACACCTTAAGTTAACTTTACATAATGGGATGGGTAAACCCCACACTGGACTCGAAATGTTAACTCTGTTTCTCTCTCTACAGATGCTGCCAGACCTGCTGAGTTATTCCAGCACTTACTGTTTCCAGAATTAAAAAGGAAAGCAAATATTTGCTCATGCAAATTAAAAATTCTAGATTTATCTGGCTGTTCTTGTTAAAAGGACTTCAATATCTGAATTGTTCCAATTGTCAGGCGATAATGGTATTATCGCCAGACTTTAATCCAAAAGACCACTTCAACGCCTCCTCCCACTCCACCAAGGACATGCAAGTCCTGGGCCTCCTCCACTGCCAAATCCAAGCTACCTGATGCCTGGAGGAAGAACGCCTCATCTTCCACTTTGGAACACTCCAACCACATGGCATCAACGTCAATTTCACCAGTTTCCTTATCTCGCAACAAAGTGCCATCAAAGAAATGAAGACAGAGAGACCTCCTCTCATGTAAGTTGGCACCAGAAATGACAACAACAGGAACAGCCCTGCTGACCCTGCAAAGGCCTCCTTCCTAACATCTGGGGGCGAGTGCCAAAACTGGGAAAGCTGTACGGTCACGGTCTAGTCAAGCATCAGTCTAATACAGTCATATTCATGGAATCATAGCTTCCAGACAATGTTCCAGGCACCAGCATCACCATCCCTGGCTATGTCCTGTCCCACCAGCAGGACAGACCTAACAGAGGTGGGTGGCACCATGGTCTACAGCCAGGAGGGTGTTGCCCTGGGAGCCCTGTACATT
>NC_057722.1:4440259-4453157 GCF_004010195.1 Chiloscyllium plagiosum | reverse complement strand
ATCGGCAGAGCTAAGCGATTCCATGGCCATGTGATCAGATCCAAGTTCTGCAGTCCTGCAACATTCAGTTGTGAACGGTGGTGGACAATTAAACAATGCGCTGGAGGAGGGAGCTCCACAAATATCCCCAATCTCAATAATGGAGGAGCCCAGGGCATTAGTGCTGTGAATGCTTCAGCTTTATCTTTTGCAATCTTCAGCCAGAATTGTTGAATGGATGATTCATCTTAGCCTACTCCCATGATCCCCAGCATTACAGATACCAGTCTTCAGCCAATTTGATTCATTCGTGGTATCAACAAACAGTTGGAGGCAATGGATACTGCAAAGGCTCCAGGCCCTGACAACATTCCAACAAGGGTACTGAAGATCTGTGCTCCAAAACCTTGCAGCTCCTTAGCCAAGCTGTTCCAGCACAGTTACAACACTGACATGTACACAACAATGTGGACAACTGCCCAGGTATGATCTGTGCATGAAAAAGTGGGACAAATCCAATCTGCCAACTATCACCCCATCAGCCTACTCTCGACCATCAGTAAAGTGATGGAAGGTGATATCAACAGTGCTATCGAGCAGCATCTGCTCAGCAATAACCTGCTCAGTGACGCCCAGTTTGGGTACCAGGGACATTCAGCTCCTGACCTGATTACAGCCTTGGTTCAATTATGGACTAAAGAGTTGAATTCTCGAGGTGAGGTGGGAGTGGCAGCCCTTGACATCAAGGCAGAATTCAACTGATTGTGGCATCAAGGAGCCCTATCAAAACTGGAATCATGGGGAATTGGGGAAAACTCTACTGGATGGAGTTGTACCGGAAGATGGTTGTGGTTTTTGGGGGTCAGGCATTCCCCAGGGTAGTGTACTTGGCCCAACCACCTTCAGTTGTTTTATCAATAACCTTCCCTCCATCATAAGATCAGAAGTGGGGATGTTTGCTGATGATTGCACATGTTCAGTACCATTCATGACTCCTCAGATACTGAAGCAGTCATGTTCAAATACAACAAGATCTGGATGATATACAAGCTTGGATTGGCAAGTAGCAAGGAACATTTGTGTGACACAAATACCAGGCAATACTATTTTTAATAAGAGAAGGATGTGATTGTCTTAGAGAGAGTGCAAAAGCAATTCCCCAGGCTGTTCACTGGGCTGGAGTGATTCCGCTGTGAAGAGAGTCTAGAGAGGCTGGGGCTGTTTTCCTTCAAGCAGAGAAACCCAAGGGGATCCTGATTATTATGAAGGTCATATGCAGGGAGAATATTTTCTCTTTGTCAAGACATCTATCACCAGGGACAGAGCTCAAAGGTAAGGAACAAGAGGTTAAGAGGAAATTCGAGGAGAAAAAAATGTCTGGAGAGTGGAACTCCCTGCTTAAAGTGATGGTAGAAGCAGGACTCTGAAGCCATTTCTGCACTATTTAGATGGACACTTGAAATATCGGAGCATAAAAGGCTACGGGTCAAATTCATTCACAATCCTTGTGCTATTTTTAAGTCGAGCCATGTACCCAGTCATGTCCTGGTATCAGAAGCCACCTTTCACTGGGCATATAGTGGAAGGGGAGCCAAAAAGAAATGTTTCTCAGGGCACACAGCTGGCACGACTGGCACCTGCTATGATACAGAGACACCTGAGGCCAGAGAATCCATTCACCAGTTTAATAACAGCCAGGAAGCAGCTGATCCTGAACCTGCTGGTGTGTGTGTTCAGTCTCTACACCATCTGCCTAATGGAAGGAGCTGTGGGAGATCATTACTGGGGTGCGATGGGTCTTTGATGATGTTGGCAGCCTTTCTGCAGCAGCGAGCTGTATAAATGGAGTCCATGGATGGAAAGTTGGTTTCCGTGATGGTCTGGTCTGTGCACACAAACTTCTGTAGTTTCTTATAGTCCTGGGCAGAGCAGTTGCCACACCAGGCCCCTACACACTTGGACAGTATGCTTTCAATGGTGCATCGGGAGATGTTGGTGAGGGTCCTTATGGACAGGCCAAATCTGCTGACCCTCTGAGGAAGAAGAGGTGTTGTTGGGCCTTCTTGACGGCCACATCTATGTGGGAAAGCCAGGACAGGTTGTTGGTTATTGTCACTCTGAGGAACATGACACTCTTCACTCTCTCACCCTCAGTCCTGTCGATGTTGATGGGGGCATGTTCTTCTCCTTTCTTTCTGAAGTCAATGATCACTTCTTTAGTTTTGCCGATGTTGAGACAGAGATTGTTCTCATTGTACCATGACACCTAGCCCCTATCTCCCTTCAGTATTTTGACTTGACATTGTTAGATATCCTTCCCTCTGTGGTGGTGTCTTCAGTAAATGTGTAGGTGGCATTCATTTAGAATTTGGCAACACAGTCATGGGTGGACAGGGGGCACAGTAGGGGGCTGAGAACACATCCTTGGAGGACTCCAGTGCAGAGTGTTAGTTTGGACGAGGTGCAGTTGTCTATCTTCACTGATTGTGGTCTGTGGGAGGGGAAGCTGAGGATCCAGTTGCAAAAGGCAGAGCCCAGACCAATGTCTCAGAGTTTTGAGATCAATCTGAAAGGGATAATGGTCTTGAAGGTAGAGTTGCAGTCAATGAGCAGGAGTCTGATGTAGATGTCCTTGTTGTCCAAATGTTCCAGGGATGAGTGCAGGTTTAGGGATGTAGCATCCACTGTGGACCTGTTATACCGGGAAGCGAATTGTAGGGGATAGAGGCAGGCTGGGAGACTGGAGTTGATGTGCGCCATGACCAGCCCCTCGAAGCACGTCATGTTTATTGAGGTCAGAGCCACTGGGACGGCACGGTGGCTCTGTGGTTAGCACTGCTGCCTCACAGCACCAAGGACCTGGGTTCCATTCCGGCCTCGGGCGACTGTCTGTGTGGAGTTTGCACATTCTCCCCGTGTCTGTGTGGGTTTGCTCTGGGTGCACCAGTTTCATCCCACAGTCCAAAGATGTGCAGGTTAGGTGATTTGGCAAGTGTTCAGTGACCTGTAGGTTAGGTACATGAGTCAGGGTATGGGAATGGGTCTGGGTGGGTTACTCTTCAGAGGGTCTGTGCGGACTGGTTGGGCCGAAGGGCCTGGTTCCACACTGTAGGGAATCTAAACAAATCACTAAAGCACATTGCATGTGCTTTCTTCGGATGGGGAGAAGTTTCTCCAGCACAGTCTGATTTTATTTCAGATCTTTCATACCCACAGTATTTTGTTTTCTTTACACTTCACTACATTGTTTAGCACTGGACTGGAACTGATCCAGAACATGCAAGTACATTGCTTCGCATTGAACAGAAACTGAAATATAGCACAAAAATGGTTCGCTCCACCCAAGATCTGGTCCTTATAACGAGATGGGTAAATCATTTCTCATGGTGTCAGTTAATCCTTTCAGGTACTTCCTGCCTGCGAGCTCAGTTATTGTGTCTATTCAAGGCAGAATTCAATGGATTTCTGCATATTAAAGAGATCAAGGGATATAGAAAAGGGGAAAGGATGCAGGAGAAGTGAGATGTGATGGAAACTCACTTATGAATGAGGTATGTGAAGGATTTGGGTCAAGGGGTCAAATGGCCGGCTCCTCCTCCTATATCTATTTACCTACACTAACAAACATTGACCAAAGCTTCAAAGGGAAACTCTCCTGTCATTCTTCAAGATGGCTCCAGGGGAACTTTGCCATCTACCTGGGACGATACTTGGTGCTGTGGTTTAACATCTCTTCCAAAAGACAGCATCTCTGACAGTGCTGCACCCCCTCAGGGCCATGTGGAGCATCTGCCAGGAATACACACTCATTCCCTGGGATAGGGGCTCAAGCCTATAATCATTATCCAGAGACAGGAGTTCTCCCATTGAGCACTGCTGACACCACGTTCTGGTGTTGGCCTGGACACTGTCCAATCACACGTGAGTGGTCCCAGCTCTGTCTGAAGAGTTGGTCTTCTCAGACAATATGTCCCTCCAAAGCTGAGAGTGTTGAAATGTCCCCTATGGTAATCCCCTTCCCACTCCTCCAGGCTGATGTATCCATGGATATAGGACAGACAGTGTGTTTGATTACTTACCCCTCCTTGCAGGACATCATTACAAGGACATGGATACAGTGGGGTCCAGGGCCCAGTCAGGTCACTGTCACTCCCCCTAATCTCATGCTTAATGACCTACACTGTCTCTTGTCCAGCACCCCCTAAAAATGAACTTCTTCTGTTTTCACTCCCCTATGGCTTTGCTCTCCGTACCACTACAACCTCCTGCTGCACCGAAACCTTCCGGGGAATCCGTGCTTATCCTTTCTGACCTCTTCCACGTCTCTGATTGGAACTGCCCTGCCATTGGAGACCAAGCCTTTAGCTGCTCTGGAATTCCTGCAGTATTCCTCACTGTCACTCTTACTGGCTCTGGTCCTTGAAGACACTTGTTTAAATCTATTTCTTTCTGGACTGGTCTTAATATCTCCTTATGGGGTTTGGTGTCAAGGTTTGTTTGATTTTGCTCCAGTGAAGAACCTCGTGCAGTTTTTAATTTGGTTGAATCTCTCCATAAATGCAAGTTGTTGTTGTTTGTCTTGTCTTATTTTGGTATTTTTCACCTTAACGCCAGTTCAGTGGGTAATGGAGGAGAGTCAAGGAACATTAGTCAGACCCTGGCCCCCAAGAGCTCTGCAGGAACGTCCTGTGTTCAGTCCAAATCTTCCAGATTGTGTGATTGGTGGTGGTTTGGGAGTGAAGGGGACAGACAGGAACATAAGGTCCCTGGGAAACACCCAGTGATTGCTGCATCAGAGAACTGCCCTTTAAGAAAAACATGTGGGAAATATTAACTTTCAGCTCGAACCTGCTCACTTAATCCAGCACAGAGGTGAATAAAATCAACAACAAATTCAACCCTTTCCAAACCAGGTTACTGTGTCAAAATCATCAGCAGAGATTTTTATGTACACACTCCATCTAGAATATTGAAACCCTGCAGCGATTTAAAAATAGATCTATCTTGTTCTAACAGATTAATCAAAGTACATAAGGAGGAATCAAACTTTTACATCAGTTTTATGATCCATCAGGAAACAGAAATAAACTGTGAATGATTTCAACAAAAATAAACGATCAAGATATACATGATTAAAATATACTTACAAAAAATATCTTACAAAGAATATATCAGATCAAAGTGACTTTCAGATTCCGTTTTCAGTGTCAGCTATAAAATTATTGTGCATATAGGCAGCATCACTAACATTAAAACCCTCACTAACCAGAGACAGGGTGATGGGGAACACAATGATTGAGAGAAAGAAAAAAGATTCCAGAAATATCCCTAGGATCTTAAAATATGGAGGATGAATGATTAATTATCCCTGATCCGAATGCAGTAATCCCAGTTCCCAATTTTCCCCCTACATCTCTCCCACCTTCCTATAGGACAGCTAGTTGCATGGAAACCCGTTCCTCACCATGACCCAGCTGCCTCACAGAGAGCAGAAAGATACAGGGAAAGGTACAATGAGGTGGAGCCAACTGGGACCATTTGGTACCAGCCAATGATCAGTTTGATTAACAATAATTTTGCCATTATTAATTTTCAATAGAAATTTTACACATCATCACTCAAATAAACGTTAATTTGACAGAGTTCCATATGTGCTTGGACAATATTTCTGGTAGAAATATTCTATTAATGATTGGCTTCCTTTAATATCATATTTCTGACGACCACTCAGAAAATTCCAGACATGGACTGCATTTGACTTTGAGAATTCCTTTTCGACAGCATCATTATTATTGTTCCATCTGTATTTTTCAAAATACTGTTTCCAATCTGTGTGTGGGATTGGGTAGAACAAGTAGTTGGGCACGTACCCAATCCCTTTGCATTCTTTGTTAAGAAATTGATCGAGAAGATCAGTCCCACACCACTTCTGCAAGTTTTTGGTTATCAGTGTCGGACCCTGTTGGCCCCAAACTGCTCCATTATATTTCTCAACAAAATCAGTCAGGCAGTTCTCCAAAAAGGGATGAGAACGGTTAAATCCCAAAATTCCGTTACTCGCATAGTTTGCTGACTGTGCAACAATGAAGTTTTGGAACTCCAAGGGTTTGAGTGAAATGGTATCTGTGTCCAGATAGATGCCTCCATACTTCCACAGCAAGGCTAGCCGACAGCCATCAGAGAGCACATGAATCCAATATTCTTCCTTGCTGGGATCTACCTGTAACAGAATAAAAGGTTTAATCATTGATTTAAATGATATTTAAATGAAATTTAAAATTTGATATTTTAAATGATCCTTCTCTCCAAATGCAGTCCGCTCCCTCCACACAATACTCATTGGTTGAGCACTAATTCCTGAGAGCACTTTGTAATGGGCTGCAAGGTGGGTCTTGAGGAGACAGGAACCTGGGCTGGTTCACTCTTAAAGCTGCACACTCTTTCAATGGAGAAAAGCTGCAGCCTCTTTCCCCATTGCCCCCAGCACAGTCTCCAACTTCAACCACAAGAGCCAGAGTCCTGGGAACTACACCACAGCCACACGTCAAATGAAGCATTGAAACATACTCAAAAACAACCCTTCGTGTCTTCAACTCGAGAGATTATTTCTGAATACATTCCTTACACTGTTCTGTGGCTCGTGCTGAAATATTGACGTGCAAAAGAAGTACAGATCTGTTTGAAATTGAAATGTGAGTGATCACAAGACTGAGTCACTGGATGAGTTGTATGTCACATGCTCAATCACTCAGCCTGCTTTCATGCATCTGTCTACCTTGGGGATATATCGTAAGTCACAAGAGACAACAGAGATGTTCAGGTACAAACTGATAGTTTTATAACTATAAAGTTTGGAGTTTCCCATGGAGACCAATGCTTGGAAAACAATATTCAAACTGAAAGGATCAAGCTTTCATATTGTAAGACACTTACTGTAACAAATAATTGGAAGTACTATTCATGGAACAAATCTTTGATGACAAATTATACTTTAAAAACACAGAATAGAATAGTATCTCTTCATTTCCTTGACCCAACGGAAAATAAAACTACCCATTGTCCTTTGTGTGCAGATTTTAAAGATTAGTGAGTTTTGAGGAGATTTGTAGCTCAGATTGAGGTTCTGGATGTCGGTTTGCTCGCTGAGCTGGAAGGTTCGTTTTCAGACATTTCTTCAACATACTAGGTAACATCGTCAGTGAGTCTTCGAATGAAGCACTGGTGATGTAGCCCGCTTTCTATTTACGTGTTTGGGTTTCCATGGTTTGGTGATGTCATTTCCTGTGGTGACATCATTTCTGACAGTGATGTCATTTCCTGTTCTTTTTCTCAGGGGGGTGGTAAATAGGATCCAATTCAATGTGTTTGTTGATAGAGTTCTGGTTGGAATGCCATGCTTCTAGAATTCTCATACGTGTCTCTGTTTGGCTTGTCCTCGGATGGGGATGTGTTGTCCCACTAAAAGGGGTGTCCTTTCTCATCTATATGTAAGGATACTAGTGAGAGTGGGTCATGTGGTCATGTATCCTGGTGGCTAGTTTTTGGCCTGTTTGTTACAGTTCTTGCAAGGTATTTTGTAGATGACATTAGTTTTGCTTGTTGTCTGTATAGGGTCTTTCAAGTTTGTTTGCTGCTGTTTTAGTGTGTTGGTGGGTTTGTGGGCTACCATGATGCCAAGGGGTCTGAGTAGTCTGGCAGTCATTTCAAAGATATCTTTGATGTAGGGGAGAGTGGCTAGGGTTTCTGGGCGTGTTTTGCCTGCTTTTTGGGGTTTGTTGCTGAGAAATTGGTGGACTATGTTCATTAGGTACCCGTTCTTTTTGAATACAATGTAGAAGTGATTTTCCTCTGTTCTATGTAGTTCCTCTGTGCTGCATTGTCTGGCGGCTCATTGAAATAATGTTCTAATGCAAATAAGCAGACAAAACATGTCCAGAAACCCTAGCCACGCTCCCCTACATCAATGACATCTCGGAAATGACTGCCAGACTACTCAGAACTCGTGGCATCATGATCCCATTGACCACCTCCTGAGAAAAAGAACAGGAATTAACTTCACCATAGGAAATTATGTCACCACAGGAAATGACAATACCAACCGAAGGATACCCAAACATGGAAATAGAAAGTGGGCTACACCACCACTGCTTCATACGGTGGCTCACTGATGGTGTTACCTAGTATGGTGATGAAACATCTGAAACAAAATCTTCCAGCTCAGTGAACAAACCTACATCCAGACTTTCAATATTCCAATATCAAACCAAAATTATTCTTAGTTCCCAAAGCAGCTGATTTTTGTTCATTTCTTTTCCAAGACTGGTAACATTAAAGATGAGAACTATTTTTCCCAGTGAGATTTTCATTTTTGCCCCAGAGAGCCACCCTCTAGCTGAAGCTAAGTGACAGTAGGTATAGGACAGATGTTAGGGGTAGGTTCTTTACTCAGCGAGTCGTGAGTTCATGGAATGCCCTGCCAGTAGCAGTGGTGGACTCTCCCTCATTATGGGCATTTAAGCGGGCATTGGATAGGCATATGGAGGATAGTGGGCTAGTGTAGGTTAGGTGGGCTTGGATCAGCGCAACATCGAGGGCCGAAGGGCCTGTACTGCGCTGTATTCGTCCATGTTCTATGTTCTAACTCACTGGAGGAGGTGGTTCCACAAATATCCCTATCCCCAATGATGGAGGAGCCTAGCAACTCAGTGTAAAAGAAAATACTGAAGCATTTGAAACAAACTTCAGCGATCTTCAGCTAAATTCAACCAGAAATTCCAAGGGGATGATCCATTTTGGCCTCCTCCAGTGGCCCCTTGCTTCACAGATATTCAACCAATCCGATTCACTCCACGTGATATTAAGAAGCAGCAGGAGGTACGGGATGCTGTAATGGTTATGGGCACTGACAACATTCCCACAATAGTACTGAAGACCTGTGCTCCAGAATTTGTTGCTCCCTGAGCTAAGCTGTCCAGTCCAGCTGCAACATTGGTATTTACCTGACAATGTGGAAAATTGCCCAGGTAGGATCATTAACAAAAACAGGACAAATCCAACCTGGTCAAACCTACTCCATCAGTCTATTCTCGACCTTCAGTAAAGTGATGTCAGGTGTGTTGCTGGAAAAGCACCGTAGGTCAGGCAGCATCCGAGGAGCAGGAAAATTCCTCATGAAGGGCTCTGGCCCAAAACGCGATTTTCTTGCTCCTCGGATGTTGCCTGACCTGCTGTACTTTTCCAGCAACATATTCTCAACTCTGATCTCCAGCATTTGCAGACTTCACTGTCTCCAAAATGATGGCAGGTGTCAGTAACAGTGCTATTAAACAGTACCTGCTCAGCAATATCCTGCTCGGTGACAGCCAGTTTGGGTTCCACCAGGGTCACTCAGCTCCTGACTTCATCACACCCTTTTTTTGAAACATGGACAACAGAGCTCATTTCCAGAGGTGCAGTGGGAGTGACAGTCCCTGACATCAAGGTGGAATTCCACTGAGTGTGGCCTCAAGGAACCCAACCAAAACAGGGATCAATGGGAATCAGGGACTACACCCCTACCTCCCCACTGGTCAGAGTCATACCTGGAACACAGGAAGATGGTTATGGTTGTTTGAAGTCACTTGTCTCAGTTCCAGGGCAACTCTTTAGCAGTTTTTCAGGGTAATGTCCTGGGCCCAAGCATTTTCAGCTGCTTCATCAATGACATTCTCAAAATCATAAGGTCAGTAATGGGAATGTTCATCAATGATTGCATTGTGTTCAGAACAATTCATAACACCTCAGATAATGAAGAAATCCATGGTCAAAAGCTGCAAGACCTGGACAATATTCAGTCTTTTGTTGAAAGCAACATTCACACCACACAAATGTTTGCCAATGACCATCTCCAATAAGAGACAATCTAACCACCATCCCTTGATATGCAGTGGTGTTACCATCGCTGAATCCCCTACTATCAATATCCTAGGGATCGGCCAATGGTGTGAAATTGCTCCTGGCTGCATTTCCAAGCCTCTCACGTTTTACAGCAGGGGGTAAGAAGCCAGTGTTTTGTCAGATTTACAGAAGCTGAGAGAGTCTGGAGTCAATCGTCTATCCGCAGTATCACTCGCAGCAGGAGGGCTATCTCCAGGTGAACATCTTCCAGGTGTAAACCTGCCAAGCTTGAGGAACTGTTGGAAATGCTCCATATTACATGGGAAAGGGAAGTGGCATCAGAGCTCATCTTAGGACATGGTCATTGTGTTCCCAGGGAGAAAGAGTGAGGCTGAGAGATAAACCAGACAAATGGGATGGAATTCAATGGAGGCAGAGCAGGAACCTCCTGAGATGTCCGAAATAATCCTGATGGTTTTACAGGGAAAGATATCAATAATGGAGATAGCAGTGGTAACTTCCACAAGGAAGATCATGGGGAAAGTCACTGCATTGTGGTATAGCCAGATGGGAAACAGTCTCTACAGACAGAGTTAAATAGAAATTCTGATTGTACAAGAGGCAATGTTTCTTGCAGCCACATCTGGCACCCAAATGGTATTTGTTTTTGCCAATTTGTATTCACTGAACTGACAGAGTCTCAAGCCCTCTCTCAATCATGAACTGACTGCAGACTTTGACTCTGTGTTCAACTGATAAAGAAAAGATTTGTTCATGGTTATCCTCCAGCTCTGTAACAGAGATTAACTAGTGAAGTCACCAAATAAAACTGCTGCCAGCCTCCTGGGAATGGTTTCTTGACATCTCCAGTCTAAGCCTCACCCTCTGGGCTTAAATGCATGAAATCATTTCAACATTGTACAGGTGTGAAATTAACTGGTATTTACAGACAATCCCCATTTTCTCAAAATAACATGCAAGAAACACAAAGCAAAATGTTAATCTAAGTTTTGCTGGATAAGGATTGAATTAATATTCACTGGGAAGTTTCCAAATTAATATCCCCATTCACAAATGAATAAAGTGCAGACTGAATAATTGAGATAAATTCTGATTTTGAAGAAGAAACTAATTCCGGTTTTCTTTCGGATTCTGCAAATGATTTGTCTGGACCCGAAACTGAACTTCAATCCAAAACCCACAGGACTTCCAATTCAGCACGATCTGTCATTGTATACACATCGAAACTGGGATTCAGCTTGTCAGTAAAGTTAATTGTTTCATTTGTCAGATTGATGTCGAAAAGCAAGTTTAACCATACACAGTTCCTTACCTTCTCATACCATCCAGCCAAGGGCGTGTTGTTGAACAATTCTTCAGGATTCAAGGGCAAGATGATGACATTCTTGAATGAAGAAAGCAGAGGGATGCCTTTGTACTCAGGTTCCCGATACGCAGATACGTTCCCAGTGAATGCTTTCATGAAGAAATAAACAGGTTTGTTTGGGTTTAGTCTAGCTGCTGATTCGATGCTGCACATGACCAATGGGGAAGGGTTTAGTTCAGTGGAGGTCTGTAAAAAAATAATTCCAGGCTCTGTGGTTGGGTGTGGGCCTTTCATAATCATTGTGTTTGCAGGGGAGACCTGGCCAGATAGCACCCATTTCAGTTGGCCGGCATAGATTTGCCACTTTTTTCTAAAATCAGGTAAGTTGAAGTATCTTTTATTCAAAGAAGAATTTAACAAAGTGTGGGTGACAATGACAGTTACTGAAATAAGGAAAATTATGAATGTTTTGTGACTCCTCATCATGACTGAAGATTGTTGTTTGATGATTCCTATGAAAAGAAAGGATGATTAACGTGAAAATAGAACAGTCCCTTTATATTATTTACAACTATACCTGTGCCAACACCAATTATGAGGTCAAATGCCAAGCATTAGTCACTGGAAATTGAAATAATAATAGAAAATGCTGGAACTACTCAGCAGGTCTGGTAGCATCAGTGGAGGGACAGGCAGAGCTAATGGGTGGAACATCCATTAGACAAGGTTATGGTGCATCAGAAACCCATCACCTCTCGTCTCCACCACTGACAATCTGGGAGGTAAGGCCTAAGCTCATCTTTGCCACTCAGTTGACCCCCTCAAATTGGCAAATTAATAACTACCATGAGAACACTTCATGGCCTATTCCCAACTGGGCTGCAATTCTCTCAGTTGCAGGAGAAGACACTTAATGGGAAGATCAATGTAATCAAACTTTCAGTTGTGCGCTGTACCCTTGGTCTACACTCATTTGTGGTCAGATTGGACATAGAAAAGGGTTGGGTTGGGATGGTGGGGGGAGGTGGAATGGAGGGGAGTGTCAGTCTGAGAGCCACACCCACTCTGAGCCACAGTGTCACAGAGGTCAACAGCATGAGAAAAGGCCCTTCGATCCAACTTATACATGTTGTCCAGTTTTCATAATTAATCTTGTCCCATTTGCCTGCATTTGGTCTGTGTCCCTCCATACCTATCCCATCCATGTACATGTCCAAATGCTTCTTAAATTACAAAATTGGTTTCACTTCCTTCACTACCTCTGTCAGCCTGTTCCAGACACTCACCAAGCTCTGTGTGATAAGTTGCCTCTCTGGACCCTCTGTCACCTTAAATCAATGGCTTCTTGTTTTAGACTCCCAAACCACAGGGAAAGGCTGATGGCTATCTACCTTATTTATGCCTCTCATGATTTTATAGACTCCTATAAGGTGACCCCTCAGTCTCCTCAGCTTCAAGGAAAAAGTCCCAGTGTATCTAACCTCTCAAACCTTCCAATCCTGGTAAACCTTTTTTGCACTCTTTCGAGTTTATTAATATCCTTTTGTTACAATACAAAGTAAACTCTCCTATCTAATTTAAAACTTGCAACACAGAAAAGACTTCTCCTGTACAATAATTTGTGAACATTCGATAGGGCAAGAGCTAGTTTAAGAAAAATTACCAGCTTTACTTCTTAAAGTATAACAGAGAATAATTAATTAACAGCTATTTACA
>NC_057722.1:4436619-4439759 GCF_004010195.1 Chiloscyllium plagiosum | reverse complement strand
ACGTCATCCTGTTTGGCAGCTTCACCAGGTTGATACCTCATTTTCAAGTATATCTGGTGCTGCCCCTGGCCTGCTCTCCTGCACTCTCCATTGCACCAGGGTGATCCCCTGGCTGGATGGTAATGACTGAGTGGGGGATATGCCAGGCCATGAGGTTGCAGATTGTACTGGAGTATAATTCTGCTGCTGCAGATGGCCCATAGTGCCTCATGGATTCTCAGCCTTCAGTTGTTAGATCAGTTCGAAGTCATTCCCATTTAGCACAGTGATAGTGCCATATAACACAATAGAGGGTATTCTCGATGAGAAGGTGGGACTTTGTCTCCACAAGGACTGTGCAGTGGTAACGCTTACCGATACTGTCATGGACAGATGCACGTGCAGCTTGCAGATTATTGAGGATGAAGTTCAGTCTGTTTTTGATTCTTATTGGTTTGCTCACCACTTGCTGCAGACCGACTCTGACAGCTCTGTCCATTAGGACCTGACCAGCTCGGTCAGTAGTACTGCTGCTGAGCCACTCTTGGTGGTGGACATTGAAATCCCCCACCCAGAGCACATTTTGTGCTCTTGCCACACTCCAAGTGTTGTTTGATAAAGAAGAGCACCGATTCATCAGCTCAGGGAGGACAGTTTCCTAACTTACACTTAATCTGAAGTCATGAGACTACATCGGGTCTGGAGTTCAGGACTCCCAGGGCAACCTCCTCCATGGTGTCACCCATCTCTGTTAGGTCTGTTCTGCTGGTGGGACAGGACATAACCAGAGATGGTGATGCTGGTGCCTGGAACATTGTCTGGAAGCTATGATTCCATGAATATGACTGTATTAGACTGATGCTTGACTAGACCGTGACCGTACAGCTTTCCCAGTTTTGGCACTCGCCCCCAGATGTTAGGAAGGAGGCCTTTGCAGGGTCAGCAGGGCTGTTCCTGTTGTTGTCATTTCTGGTGCCAACTTACATGAGAGGAGGTCTCTCTGTCTTCATTTCTTTGATGGCACTTTGTTGCGAGATAAGGAAACTGGTGAAATTGACGTTGATGCCATGTGGTTGGAGTGTTCCAAAGTGGAAGATGAGGCGTTCTTCCTCCAGGCATCAGGTAGCTTGGATTTGGCAGTGGAGGAGGCCCAGGACTTGCATGTCCTTGGTGGAGTGGGAGGAGGCGTTGAAGTGGTCTTTGGATTAACAGTCTGGCGATAATACCAGCCAGATAAATCTAGAATTTTTAATTTGCATGAGCAAACATTTGCTTTCCTTTTTAATTCTGGAAACAGTAAGTGCTGGAGTAACTCAGCAGATCTGGCAGCATCCGTGGAGAGAGAAACAGAGTTAACATTTCGAGTCCAGGGTGGGGTTTACCCATCCCAGTTTACTTAAGGTGTGACTTGATCACTGATTTGGTTGTTTTTGGGGTCATGGCAAAGTCACTTTAAAGATGTTGATTAGCATGTAAATTCGCTTGCTGAGCTGGAAGGTCTGTTTTCAGACATTTTATCACCATGACTAGGTTACATCATCAGTGAGAGTCTCTGGTAAAGCATTGGTGATATGTCCTGCCCCACAGCGTCAGAGACCCGGGTTCAATTCCCGCCTCAGGTGACTGACTGTGTGGAGTTTGCACGTTCTCCCCGTGTCTGCGTAGGTTTCCTCCGGGTGCTCCGGTTTCCTCCCACAGTCCAAAGATGTGCAGGTCAGGTGAATTGGCCACGCTAAATTGCCCGTAGTGTTGGGTGAAGGGGTAAATGTGGGGGAATGGGTCTGGGTGGGTTGCACTTCGGCGGGTCGGTGTGGACTTGTTGGGCCGAAGGGCCTATTTCCATTCTGTAAGTAAGTACAAGATGTTAATGGACAGTCATTAAAGTTTGTTCACTGGCTTGTTAATGCTACAATTCACTTCATTCATATCCATACTTGTACCTTACCAATCTCCCCAGACGATTCACCTCATTAACATTCAGACTCGTACCTTACCAATCTCACCAAACAATTCACCTCATTAATATTCAGACTCGTACCTTACCAATCTCACCAAACAAGCTCAGTGCGTGGAAAGCTCAATATGGAAACCCAGTGACTGATGAATTCAGATCACTACTTGCTTTGAACAACCTTCATGTTGGACACCCGTCACCTCCATCTCAGGGCAGCTCCATTGGCACCAGCCAAACATTTCTGGTGCACATCAATATTTTCACACAACACGTGCCAGCCTCAGTGAAACCTCATGGACCATCTATCCTTGTACAAGATGTTTCTGTTCTTCAATGCTGTGTCTCGGATTGCCTCAGTAACTCCCATTGTAATATTGTAGCAAGGAAATATGTGCTCAGGGGGCATACCTAGCTCACAGACTTCACCAGGCTGTATCTCCAGCCTCCTCACTCACTGTCATACGGTCACTCACTCCAAGTCCATCTGGATACTCACAGCAGCCCTGCCTTCTCTTGCCTTTTGCACTTTGACCCCTCAGTCAGAGACACCAGGCTTATAACACATCAGTCCTCAGTCAAGTCAAGAGGCATAACTTCACTCTGGGGTCAGTCAGGGGCAGCCTCAGGTACCAGGCCCAGCTCTGCTTGGCTCAGGTTCCTTCTCTCATAAAGAAAGGGTGAAGAGTCCATTTTGGTCATATCCAGGGAAAAGGTCAGGAACTGTGCAGGGGAACTCCGAATTTATCCTGGTACACAATGGCCTTTTAAAGATGGTGCAATGGATACCGGTGAAAGCCGAGCATCTGCTGAGTGACGGGTTGTCCTGGGAATGGGTATTTGGTACGATGAAGACGGAAATCAGAAATGAGAGGCATCGGAGGGGCATGAAATAGGACTTGAACTCAGGACCTTCTGATTTCGACATTCTCTACATGTTTGCACTATTGTGTGGAGACTCACAAGTTACTGTCTGCTTGCAAGTCCCACCAAGGACAGCTGGAATTTTGAGGATATCTTTGACTATTAAAATAACTTCCTGTGAATTGGAAGACAAACATTATGAGGGAGTGAAACCCAGCAGAGCTTGGAAATGAGAAGGAGTCAGATGAGGATAATCGAATCATTGAATGTTCAAACACAGAAAGAGCCCACTCAGCCCATTGTGCCTGTGCTATCTCTTTGAAGGGACTATCCAATTGGTGCCAGC
>NC_057722.1:4427586-4435797 GCF_004010195.1 Chiloscyllium plagiosum | reverse complement strand
GGGGGGAAATTGCGGTCTTTGAAGAAGGAGGCCATCTGTGTTGTTCGTCTTTTGAACTGGTCCTCCTGGGAGCAGAGTTTCCTTTGGGGCCTTGGAGAGAAGTGGGGGGGGAGGTGTGGGCGCAAGTGTTGCACCTCCTGCGGTTGCAGGGGAAGGTGCCGGGAGTGGAGGTTGGGTCGGTGGGGGATGTGGGTCTGTCAAGGGAGTCGCGGTGGGAGTGGTCTCTACGGCAGGCTGATAGGGGAGGGGAGGGGAATATATCCTTGGTGCTGGGGTCTGTTTGGAGGTGGCGGAAGTGACGGCGGATGATGCGCTGTACATGGAGATTGGTGGGGTGGTAGGTGAGGACCAGTGGGGTTCTGTCCTGGTGGCGGTTGGAGGGGCGGGGCTCAAGGGCGGAGGAGCGGGAAGTGGAGGAGATGCGGTGGAGGGCACCGTCGACCATGTCGGGGGGGAAATTGCGGTCCTTGAAGAAGGAGGCCGTCTGTGTTGTGCGTATTTTGAACTGGTCCTCCTGGGAGCAGATGCGGCGGAGACGAAGGAATTGGCGTTTTTACAGGGGGCAGGATGGGAGGAGGTGTAGTCCAGGTAGCTGTGGGAGTCGGTTGGTTTGTAGTAGATGTCCGTGTTGATTCGGTCGCCTGAGATAGAAACAGAAAGGTCTAGGAAGGGGAGGGAGGAGTCCGGGACTGTCCAGGTGAATTTGAGGTCGGGGTGGAAGGTGTTAGTGTAGTGGATGAACTGTTCAACCTCCTCGTGGGAGCACGAGGTAGCGCCGATACAGTCATCAATGTAGCGGAGGAAAAGATGGGGGGTGGGGCCAGTGTAGTTGCGGAAGATGGATTGTTCCACATACCCTACGAAGAGGGATTGTTCCACATACCCTACGAAGTCCCTCCTCCCTACCTTTTATCTTCTCCTGCTGAACACTCTCTGCTCATTCCTGAAGAAGGGCATGTGCCCGAAACGTCGAATCTTCTGTTCCCTAGATGCTGCCTGACCTGCTGTGCTGTTCCAGCAATAAAGTTTCAGCTCAGGTACCACATTAGAGAAAGGACAGAAAATTGGACAGAGTGCAGAAAGCTATTTACAAGAATGACTCCTGAAATGAGACAGTTTGGTTCTGAGGATAGATTGAAGAATTTGGGACTGTCTTCCCTGGAGAGGAGATGGCTGAGAGGAGATCTGATGGAGATTTTCAAAATCATCAGTGGGAATGGAACAAAGTAGACAGAGAGAAACTGTTCCCTCACATAAAACTGCAGGGGCTGTAAATCAGAATCAAAAACAGAAGTTGGGGGAAAAGCTCAGCAGGTCTGGCAGCATCTGTGAAGAGAGAAATCAGAGTTCATGCTTCGGGTCTGATGACCCTTCCTCAGGACAGAAAGGGAACGTGGAAGTTTAACGTGAAATTGTTGCCTCCAGAAAACACTGAAAAGATTCTGATTTACAGCCTCTGCAGTTCTTCCAGTTTTTAGTTCGAATGCTGCTTTGATTGTGGTGAGTTTGAGTGACCTGTTAACACTGTAGTTTCCGAGTTCAGATGCTGTTCATCAACATTTTCCTCATGATTAGTATGAGAGAATGTTGGAATCAGATGATGCAGAAGGAGGTCTGAGGGCTGACCCCCCCTGGAAGGTACTCACCTTGGAGATCATGTTCCTGCTGTTTGTGTATCCAATAATTTATTTGGGGTTTTACAGCGTTTAACCATCTGGATTGGGAAACTGGGTTGCACATACTTTACAATTGGTTATGACTTCAAGCTCATGTCCATGCAGATGAAAATGAAATCTGTCTCAGTGTGACTGAGCATGCTCTCCTCTGTGTTTGTGAATAATGGGGTTCCATTCAGTCTCTGTGTCTCAATGTTTGTAAATAATGTCTTGCATGAGGAAAAAATGCCTTTGTTTTTTATTTATAACTGCAGGGAATGTCAAATTCCAAATTTTGTGTGTTCTTCTTTTGGGAAGACTGTACAGAACTGCTTTAATACCTGTTAAAATAGATAAGTTAGTTTGTTCCAGCGAGTCCCATTTCCACTTCCACAGCTGAATTCCAGTTGAAGAAAAAGCGGTGCACTATTACCACCTTCTGGCGGTATTTGGTACTGCGGGCATCAGGCGTCGCTGAGATTTCTGAACGGTGATGCTATACGAGGTGCAGTGCCGCCACCTGCTGGTGGAAAATGTACTGCGGCGAAGTGTCACTGAAGGGGAATCACAGTTAATGGATGGCGCTGCTCCAAAACTAAAATTCTGCAGAAGCTGGGCGTCCGACATCAAATCAGAAAAAAGCTGCAAGTTCTCAGCAGGTCAGGCAGCATCCGTGAGGCAAAAAACCAAGGGTTTCTGTTCAGTGGTCTCCTGTCAGAACTAGACGGCTGTTAGAGATGTAACAGATTATAAGATTATGCAGAGAGAGGGGCTGACTGGGTGGGAGAGAGGGAGAAGATGACACTGGAAGATGTGGGATAGGGTAGAAGGGATGAAGTAACAAAAAGTTGCCAGATCCCTTTCCATCCCCTGACAGTAACCCATCTGCCTTTTTTTAGCACCTTAGGTGTGACTGCCTCCCTGTAACTCCTCTCAATAACCCCCTTCGCCTCCCGAATGATCCGAAATTCATCCAGCTCCAGTTCCCTAACGCGGTTTTCGAGGAGCTGGAGTTGGGTGCATTTCCCGTAGATTTAGTCAGCAGGGAACTAGCTAGCGGTGACCCTTACCTCTGCAGGAGGAACATTCAACTGTCCCAAACACCACCCCCACTGTTCTAAATTTCCAAAGAGACTTAGGTAAATTATGGATAAGAAAAAACGAGTTACCTTACCAATCTGGCACACAGTACAGTTTGGTTTGGTTAGAGGAGGAGGATGGGGAGGAGACACTACCTAAGTAATGTTTTAGGTAATGCAACTACCTAAATATATTACTCACTTACTCAACAGTCCCATGTCCGTTCCTGCTAGGCGTGTGCTCTTCACGAGGGAAGGTTATATAATTTTACATTTACCTTCCCGGCAGGCCCCTGGTCGTCACTGTCACTAATCCCACTACTGCTGCTATGGAAAAATGGAGGATGTGCAGGATAGGTGAATTGGCCATCCTAAGTTGCTCCATAGTGTCCAGGGATATGCAGGCTAGGTGGATTAACCACAGGAATAGGGTGAGGGGGTTGGGCCTGTGTGGGATGTTCTTCAGAAGATCTATCTAGACTCGATGAGCTGAAAGGCCTGCTTCCATAGCAAAGGGATTCTGTGATTTTCCACAGAGTTGGTCAGACTTGCTGTGGGGCAACAGAGATCACTCTGGGGGAATGGGGCACAGAGGTCTCTCTGGGGATGCAGGCAGAACAATACTGGAGAATGATCGCAATGAAAGGGAACATACCGGGTGAACTGGAAGGCATGTGGGAAGGTCTTGGGGAAAACTGTTGGAAGTACACTGTCAGATTAGTTTCGTTTGTTGATGCGATACCCTGAACGAAGCTGCATGTAATGCCCCCTGGGAATAATCACAAGTTTAACCGGCTGTGTTCACTTTCAAGTACATGATTAAACATGATTATTTATAATCAACACTCATTCCAAGTGAAATGATTTGGATGCTTCAATGACCCTTGCTTCAATTTTGAGTACTTTCCAGCATGATCAAACACATAGTTTAGTTAATGGTTGGGATGTGACAAACTGCAGTTGGTATTGAATTCCAGTTGGTAGAATGTTTGCGCGACTGAACTCAATATTAATCCCTCCCACCAGAAACACACAGAGGCTGGTACTGGACAGTGAATAATCTCAGAGTCATATCTGCTATTGGGAAGAATTTCTGAATACACCCGGACCATTATGAAGATCGCTGTAGCCTGACCCAACTCCATTGGCCCAATTGTTTAAATTCATACTCTATGTGGCCTTCAGACCCGATTATTCCAACACATTCCTGGCTAAGTTCCCACATTCCACCCTCTACAAAATCAAGGCTGTTCCAAAGCTCTGGTGTGAGTTAGAATGCTGGCATCATATCACAATCTCCCAATGTCCCTGAGCACAATGATCCACATTGGCTCCGTTACACACAACTCCTCAAATTTAAAAGTTTCATGTTTGTTTTTGACACTATCTTTGTATCCTCATTGAATCCTATAATCCACTGGGATATATGGTGGCTCAGTTCTCAGCACTGCTGCCTCACAGCACAGGGGACCTGGGTTCAATTCCAACTCAGGCAACTGTCTGTGTGGAGTTTGTGCATTCTCCCTGTGTCTGCATGGTTTCCTCTGGGTGCTCTGGATTCTTCTCACAGTCCAAAGATGTACAGGTGAGGTGGATTTTCCATGCTGAATTGCCCATAATGTCAGGGATATGCAGGCTAGGAGGGTCAACCATGGGAAATGTAGGGTTAGATGGATGCGGTGGGTCTGGGTGGGATGTTCTTTATAGGGTCAGAATGGGCTGAATGGCCTACTTGCACACTGTAGCGATTCTATGACGGTCTGTGTTCATCTAATTCTGGCTCTTGCAGCATTCCTGATGATAAATATTGCACCATTTGCAGCTTTTGTGTTACCTCATGCCACTGCACCAGAATCCATTCCTTAAACCTTTCTACATTGCCTCCTCACGTTCTGATTTTAAGAGGGTCCATCAGACCTCTTTGGAGAAGGCTTTTGTTCATTTGCCATAATATATTCTGATGTGACTCAGTGCTCAGTTTTCCTTCACACTTTCAGTTTGAAGAACCAATTATTCAAATAAAGGCACTGCATAAATCCAGCACCTGGAGTAACATCAGAAATAATATAAGGAGCAACACTTGGAGTAGTGCCAGAAGCAGCAACATGATGAACACCTCGAGCAACTGCAGGAGCAATAACCAGTGGAAACAATACTGGGAGTAAGGCCAGGGTCAAAACTATGATGAACACCAAAGCAAATCCAGCAATAATACAGAACCAAAGCTAATAGCTTCAATAAGATTAAACCAAAAGAAACATCAGAAGTAACACCATGTGTTCAAACAGAAATAGGAGCAATACCAGCAGGGGTGGAAGCAGTGAATTCCCTCTCCTCTCTCCAGGAGAGAGGGGATGAGCAATGAGTTGCAGTTTACAGGAAGCCATCCCCGTCACACATGGTCTAAACTTCCTCAACATGTCCGAACAGCAGCGTGTCTCAGGCTGTTGTCTCAGTGGGTTGCAACCTGCTGGGATGGCACCATCTGCCAAGTGAACTGGGTGACCACCCTTATCAATGGTTGGCAAAGACACCAGCAAAACACAACCCTTTCACCCCTCGCTCCCTATGGCAGAGATATCTGCAGGGTTTCCCAGTCAGGCGCCTGCTCTGACTACAGGGATCCTCTTAGCCATCCTTCTCTGGGCATTGGTGCCCATGGAGACCCATCAAGGAGCCTGCAGCTTCAGGAGATAAGTTCCGCCACTTGCAGAGGGAGCAGCATTGTGGGACACTTTATACATTAATGATCTAAATGAAAGAATTGAGGGCCTTCTGGCTGAGTTGCAGATGATGCAACAATTGGTGGAGGCGCAGGTACTATTGAGGAGGCAGGGAGGCTGCAGAAAGATTTAGACAGGTTCGGAGAGTGGGCTAAGAAGTGGCAGATGAAATACAACGTGGGAAAGTGTGAGGTCATGCATTTTGATAGGAAGACTAGAGGCACAGGTTATTTTCTAAATGGGGAGAAAATTCAGAAATCTGAAGTTCAAAAGGACTTGGGAGTCCTAGTCCAGGATTACCTTCAGGTAACCTTGCAGGTTGAGTCTGTAATTCGGAATGCAAATACAATGTTGTCTTTCATCTCGAGGGGACTACAGTATAAAAGCAGGGATGTACTTCTGAGGCTTTATTAGGCTCTGGTCAGACCATATTGAGAGTATTGGGAGCAGTTTGGAGCCCATACCTTAGGAAGGATGTATTGGCCCTAGAACAGGTAAGAGGAGGTTCACGAGAATGATCCCAGAAATGAAAGACTTTCCACATGAGGAATGTTTGAGGTCTCTGGGACTATACTCGATGGAGTTTAGAAGGATGAGGGGGGATATGATTGAAACATAAAGAATACTGAACAGCCTGGACAGAGTGGATGTTGGGAAGATGTTTCCATTGGCAGGAGAGATGAGGATCCGAGGGCACAGCCTTAGAGTAAAGGGAATATCCTTAAAGAATGAAGATGAGGAGAAACGTCTTTAGCTAGAGAGTGGTGAATCTGTGGAATTCATTGTCACAGAGGGCTGTGGAGGCCAGGCCACTGAGTATATTTAAGACCAAGATAGATAAGTTCTTGATTGACGAGGGGATCAAAGGTTATGGGGAGAAAGCAGGAACCTCTGAACCATGATTGAATGGCAGAGCAAACTTGATGGGCCGAATGGTATATTTCTGCTCCGATGGTCTAATGGTCTTATTGCCACTGATTGAGGGGGTGGGAGGGATGTAAATTTGTGAGACATCAAAACACTTTGAGCTGATCTGACTCATTCAAATCCCTTTTGTCATCTTCATTCTCATAGCCCAGCCACACCTCACTCTGGGCAGTGACCTCACTGCAGGTCAGTTTGGTGATGAATGGCCAGGGCAGGTGGGGGTTGATGGGGGAAACCTTCTTATTTCAGGTGGCTTTCAGAGTCAAAGCCATTGTCGAGGGATCTGCTTATACCTGTGTGTGTTTGCTGTGTGTGACTCTCCACGTGTGAGGTCACATATCCCAAGGGCGAAAGTACCAACACAATAGCCTGTGACTACACGCCCCTTGTCGTGAGCCGGACTGCTATGTTCTCTCTGTAATCCTGCGGAGAGCAGCTGGAATTCCTGACAGTCCGTCACACATTATCTGATGCTACTGCTCCTACACAGTCTCCCAGGATTCTGAAAGCAGGTAGAAACACAGTAAAGAGTTTCGATAATCACAATGTACAGCCAGTTGATGTGAAAATGTAATGATTCAATTGTATAACCTAATTCTCTGTACACATTTCAGTACAATTGGAGAATATAGTCGTGTGTACTCACTTGGAATGTAGAGTAGAATGAATACTATTGGATAGAGATGAAAGTGTTCAATGTGTTACTATTTTATTGGAAAGCTGTTACCCATAAAAAATATTATAAATCACAGGTTTGGTCACTGTATGCCCTCTTTGATGCATACACT
Organism: Chiloscyllium plagiosum; assembly: GCF_004010195.1. Taxonomy (NCBI): domain Eukaryota; kingdom Metazoa; phylum Chordata; class Chondrichthyes; order Orectolobiformes; family Hemiscylliidae; genus Chiloscyllium; species Chiloscyllium plagiosum. The sequence goes on along the minus strand of NC_057722.1, from coordinate 4,428,625 downwards.
CCTTTACATGTATGAATACACAGGAAACCTCAGTCTCATTCAGTTTTTAATTGAACAAAAGATTAGAAATGTTCCCTTTCAGGCCCCCATTTGATAAAATCTATATCCAGTTGAGCAGAGCCCTCCTCTCCACTGCTTTTTTTATTCCAAAAATATTGTTTATTCATAAAATATATTGATGGCCTGCACAGTTGCTCATGCCATACATACGTAAACATTTCATTTCGTTGCACGCAGAGATCAGAATTTATCATTTGTATACACAGGTCTGTACGTTTATCAATCATATATCCATATATTTAGCTGAGGCGTTAGCGGAGCCCACTGACTGCGCGGGCCCCCTGTTCTTCATTAGGCAGGCAGACTTAACACAGTGGTCTTTCCCCACCGCGCCTAAGCGGCAGCTGCCCCAAGCTTCAGCGCATCCCTCAACACGTAGTCCTGGACCTTGGAATGTGCCAGTCTGCAGCACTCAGTCGGGGTCAACTCCTTCAGCTGGAAGATCAACAGGTTTCGGACCGCCCAGAGAGTGTCCTTCACCGAGTTGATGATCCTCCAGGCACAGTTGATGTTCGTCTCGGTGTGCGTCCCGGGGAACAGACCGTAGAGCACGGAGTCCCGCGTCACGGCGCTGCTCGGGACGAACCTCGACAAACACCACTGCATTCCTCTTCAGCCTTCCTCTGCATAGGAACATTCCAGAAGGAGGTGTGTGACAGTCTCGTTCCCCCCCGCAGCCGCTTCGAGGGCAGCGTGCAGTGCGGCTGAGAGTCCGGGTGTGCATAAAGGATCTCACAGGCAGAGTCCTTCCCACCACCAGCCAAGCCATGTCTTGGTGCTTGTTGGAAAGTTCTGGTGATGAGGCATTCTGCCAAATGGCTTTGACAGTCTGCTCAGGGAACCGCTCGATAGGATCCGCCCTCTCCTTTTCCCGAAGGGTCTCAAGGACACTACGTGCTGACCACTTCCTGATGGACTTGTGGTCAAAGGTGTTTTTCTTCATAAACTTCTCCACGAAGGACAGGTGATACGGAACGGT
>NC_057722.1:4421233-4424260 GCF_004010195.1 Chiloscyllium plagiosum | reverse complement strand
GCTGTCACAGGACCGCTGCTCCCAGTTACCTGGAGCTGTGGGGAGGTGGGTACCTCTTGGTTCTCACTGGGTGGGGGGAGGCCTTTACCCATCCCTTCAGAGGGATCGTCTTTTCCTGCTTGGGCGGTGCTGCCCTCCTTTTTCCCCACGGCGCTCTGTCTCTTCCTCTGGTGATGACCCTCCTTGCGCCCATCCTCACCGTCAGAAGAGCTGTCTGTATCCTCACCGTGTAGGTGTCGCTTCCCCCCTCGCTGGGTGGCTTTGGGAGGTTTCCTCTTCCTGCTTTTCACGGTAATCCAATCCCCTGCCTCCTTTGATCCCTTCTCTTCCATTTACTCCGTCTGTCCTGAAGGAGCTTGGATCGACTGCTGCACCTCCCCGCTGTCTGCCGTCTGCTCCGCTACAGCCTGCCCTTCCTTCTGGGTGGCCCCAGACACCGTTCCCGTGTTGTTTTGTGGTACCTTGCTGGTCTTAGGCGGTCCACGGCTCGTGTTGCCACCTCCGGCCCACTGTGCGTAGGTGGCGGCCCCTCGTCTTGGGCAGGCCTTGTACATGTGGCCCGCCTCTCCGCACAGATTACAGTTCTTGGCCTCCTTACATTCCTTGGTCGGGTGGCCTTCCTGCTTGCAGTTTCGGCAGACGGTCACCTTGCAATCCGCCGCCATGTGGCCTGACCTCCCGCAGGTTCGGCACACTTTTGGCTGCTCTGCGTATGTCAGGTAACGTCTGCTTCCTCCGATGGCAAAGCTGGAGGGTGGGTGGAGGATGTTCCCACTGGCATCGACCCTCAGGGTTACCCTGACCTGTCGTTTGCTGGTCCAGATGCCGAAAGGATCGACCACATCGGTACTCTCTCCCTCGACCTGGACATATCTTCTCAAGAAGGTCAGGACATCTGCAGCTGGGACGTGAGGGTTGTCCATCTGGATTGTTACAACCCGACTGCTCTGCGCAGGAAGTACACACAACAGGACCGCCGACAAGATGGAGAACAGAGGTTCCCCTTCCTTCTCCTTGAAGACCTTCAGGAGCTGCTCACAATTCTTCATGCTCCTGAAGGTCACATCTAAGTAGCCTGCTGCAGGGAAATCCTGCATGCAGTATACGTCCGCTTTTTTTTTCAAAAATATACTTTATTCATAAAATAATTTGATGGTCTGTACAGTTGGTCATGCCATACATATGTAAACATGTACATACAGAGATCAGAATTTATCATTTTTTCACAGGTCTGTACATTTTTCCATCATATGCCCATATAATTATCTGAGGCGTCAGCAGAGCCCAAATGACTGCGTGGGCCCCCTGTTCTTCGTTAGGCAGGCAGACTTTACACAGTGGTCTTTCCCCACCGCGCCTTGGCGGCAGCTGCCCCAGGCTTCACCGCGTCCCTCAACACGTAGTCCTGGACCTTGGAATGTGCCAGTCTGCAACACTCAGTCGGGGTCAACTCCTTCAGCTGGAAGATCAGCAAGTTTCGGACCACCCAGAGAGCGTCCTTCACCGAGTTGATGATCCTCCAGGCACAGTTGATGTTCGACTCGGTGTGCGTCCCGGGGAACAGGCCGTAGAGCACAGAGTCCCGCCCGGCCAAGCGATGTCTTGGTGCTTGTTGGAAAGTTCTGGTGAGGAGGCATTCTGCCAAATGACTTTGATGGTCTGCTCAGGGAACCATGTGACAGGATCCATCCTCTCCTTTTCCCTCAGTGTCTCGAGGACGCTACGTGCTGGCCACTTGCCGATGGGCCTATGCTCAAAGGTGTTTTTCTTTGCAGATTTCTCCATGAAGGTTATGTGATACAGAAAGTCTGACTATTTGGCGTGTCCTGTGGGAACGAAGCTAATCCCTCAGTAGAACCTCAGTACGTAGTGACACTTGGTGTTTGTGAGCTGAGGAGTCTACACACAGCTTGGTGCAGCCACATACAAAGGTGGCCATAAGGACAAGGATGATGTTGGATACATTCTTCCAACCCCATATCCAGAGCTTTGTACATGTGTCCCAGTGGACACGGTCTGTCTTAGACTGCCAGATGAAGGGGAAGGTGGCGCGGGTGTCTGAAGCAGCGCAGTTTCGGGGAATGGACCAGACCTGCACCATGTGCAACAGCAGAGAGAGTGCCTCACACCTGATGATCAGGTTTTTACTCGCAATGGAGAGGGAGCACTGCTCACAAAAGCCCAGCTTCTGCCTCATCTTGGTGATACGCACCTCCCGAGTTTTGGTGCCAATCCTGGCTCCTCTGTAACATATTCCCAGCACCTTCTGGTAATCTGTCCTGATGGTGAAGGGATAAATGATCCATCAGCCCAGTTCCCAAAGAACGTAGTCTCACTCTTGCCTCAATTTACCTCGGCTCCCCAGGCCAGTTTGATCTGGTCACAGAGGCTCATGAGTCTGTGCACTGACAGTGGATCTGAGCAGAAAACAGTGACATCATTCATTACAGGAAAGAAGAAATATGAGTATGTCTTATTCCTACTCCATGAAAAAGACCCTGGACCAGAATATTATCTTGGAGACCTCCAAGGTAAAGTGTGAGGCTTGCTAGCTCTTCATCTCCTGGAGATTTACCATGACATTGACCCACATCATTGGAGTAAGTTTAAACAATCTTCCCATCTCTCTCTTACCTTCTGAACAACTTTGTGGATGAAGAACCTCTTAATGTTCCTCTTGACTGCTTTCCGCGAGTCCGCTGTACTCTCAAAGAGGGGCTTCACGGTTCTCCAACTATGGAAAATAAAGAGCATGATAGCATGGGAAGGGTTATAGCATGAAGACCACTGGCGATCTGTGCTCTGTGGAAGGCAGGATGGGATAAGAATAGTGGAATGCTTTTACACCAGTTAGCAGAGTAAGTTTAAGGCTGAAAGCTCACTATGGCGAGATGAGATAACAGTGAAAGTTGTCTCCCTGTTAAGCGTCATTATGACAAGATTGGGACCATAAATATTTGGGACATGACATTAAATATCTAATTAATATCTAAATAATAGTTAGAATACAGGAGACTATTGTAATAG
>NC_057722.1:4403643-4420733 GCF_004010195.1 Chiloscyllium plagiosum | reverse complement strand
TGGATGTGGTATGGGCCCGTGTTGGTTCCTCAACATAACGGTGCAGAAAATTAGCTTGAGCACATATCTGGAGATTTTCCTTCACAACATTGATGCTCAGTAGGTTTTCCCAGTCATTATGTGGGCTGAAATCATCCATAATTACTGCAATGCCCTGGTTACATGCACCTTTAATTTCCTTATTTATTCCATACCCTACATTATCACTAATATTTGGAGACCTATAAAAATCACACTGGTCAATGCTTGATGCCCCTTGTTGTTTCTCCATCTGAACAAATGCTATATCATGGTCTTCCATTGAGAGCTTCTCTCTCACTAATACACTTATACCATCCTTTATTATCAGCAGTGTCACATCTCTTTTTCCTTTTGTCTATTTTCCCTCTATGTCTCAGTCTTGGTCAAGTCTCCATCACCACAATTAAATCCACTCTTTTCCTCTCCAGCACTGTCAATTCACCCACCTTGTCGCAATTGCTGTGTGTATTCAGCTAGAGATTTTCTAACACTTTCTTGTAATTTGACCCTGGTCATGTTGTTTCTGCTGCTTTTCTACTTTCATTTCCAGCTTTTCTACTTTCTGTCACCAGCGTGGTTTTTCTCATTCCTGAATTTCCTCTCAGATTCCTCTGATGACCACATTCAAACCCAGTCAACAGCAGAAGCAGCTCCCCTCAAGAGCAAACCAGAACCAGCCAGGTTTGTTCAAGGGAAACCTGAGCCCAGCTGGCCTGGAACTGGTGCCAAAGCTCCAGAAATCTAAAGCCCTCTTCTCGTACCATTTTCCAGACATACATTCACATTTTCACATGAACCTACAGAAACACTCCGTCTTTTAAAACACTGAAAGAACAAGTTTAATAACTACGATAAAGGGTGTGAACACATTTTCCTCTGACTGAACATGACCTGTGGAACAGACCAAAACCCTAAAGTATTTTATGGAGATAGTCTTGGCCCTAACTTTTATATTGTATTAACAGGCAAATTCCAGATATGATTATATTGGTCCAACACTAAGCTTTAACCTTAGGATCCAGTTAAAATATAATAAAAGAAGAATTGGCACAACATCCACTCTCTCAAGATAATGTATCATTTCACCACTAATCATCAACCATTCCCATTGAGGAAGGGGAGGAGAATATGCACTTCCTGGGAGCATCCTGTTGGAGGTGTGGAAATGGCAGCTACTGCTTCTCTGGATGTGGCTGATGGTAGGTGAGGACCGGGGATGTGTGTCCCTCTCTGTGTTGTGGGAGGGGGGGAAATGGTGTGAGGGCTGAAGTGCGTGAGTTGGGTTGGACCTGGCTGAGGGCCCTGTCAACTACGGTGCTGAGCTCATCCTCACTCTGAGCAACTTCTCTTTAAATCCTTTCACTTTCTTCAGGTCCAAGGTGTCACCATGGGTATACATATGGGCCCCAGGTTTGACTGTCGCTTTGTGGGGAATGTGGAACATTCCTTGATCCAGTCGTACTCCTGCTTCTTAAGTATATCGATGACATCATCGGTGCTGCCACCTTCTCTCATCCTGAATTGGAAAAGTTTATCAATTCCAGTTCCAATTTCCACCTGCTCTCATCTTCACCCTGACTCCTCCCTTCTCTTCCTTGACATCTGTGTTTCCATTTCAGGGGATAGACTGGCCATCAATATCCACTACAAACCCAACAACACCCAAAATTACTGGGATTATCCTATCCTCACACCATGTTTCCTGTAAAGACTCTCTTCCATTCTCCCAGGTCCTCTGTCTCCTGTCCTGATAGTGCCAACTTCGACAGGGGAGCCTCTGAAATATCCAACATCTCCCTCAACTGAGGATTCATCGCACTGTCATTGACAGGGCCCTCAGCTGGGTCCCACACTCGGCCTGTACTTCGGCCTTCACCCCCTCTTCCCTCCCACACAATAGCGATATGCTCCCTTTTGTCCGCACATTTCATCTGTGAGGCTAGGAACAGAGATCGAGTGCAGTTGAACACGTGGCTACAGGGCTGGTGTATGAGGGAGGGCTTCTGATATAGAATCAGAGAGTCATAGATGTACAGCACAGAAGTAGACTTTTCGCTCCAACTCGTCAATGTCGACATGATAGCCCAACCCAATCCAGTCTTACCTGCCAGTACTCGGCCCATATTCCTCCAAACCCTTCCTATTCATATACCCATCCAGATGCCAGATGTTGTAATTGTACCAGCCTCTATCACTTCCTCTGGCAGCTCATTCCATACACGTACCACCCTCTGTGTGAAAAGGCTGCGCCTTAGGTCTCTTTTATATCTTCCCCCTCTCACCCTGAACCTATGCCCTCTAGTTCTGGACTCCCCGACCCTATCCATGCCCCTCATGATTTTGTAAATCTCTATAAGGTCATGCCTCAGCCTCTGACACTCCAGGGAAAACAGCTCCAACCTGTTCAGCCTCTCCCTATAGCTCAAATCCTCCAACTCTAGCAACATCCTTGTAAATCTTTTCTGAACCCTTTCAAGTTTCACAACATCTTTCCGATAGGAAGGAGACCAGAATTGCATGAAATATTCCAACAGTGGCCTAACCAATGTCCTGTACAGCCGCAACATGACCTCCCAACATCTGTACTCAATACTCTGACCAGTAAAAGAAAGCATACCAAACGCCTTCTTCACTATCCTGTCTACCTCCGACTCCACTTTCAAGGAGCTATGAACCTGCACTCCAAGGTCTCTTTGTTCAGCAATACTCCCCCAGACCTTACCATTAAGTGTATAAGTCCTGCTAAGATTTGCTTTCCCAAAATGCAGCACCTCGCATTTATCTGAATTAAACTCCATCTCACACTTCTCAGCCCATTGGCCCATCTGATCATGATCCTGTTGTAATCTGAGGTAACCCTCTTCGCTCACCACTACACCTCCAATTTTGCTGTCACCTGCAAACTTACTAACTGTACCTCTTATGCTCACATCCAACCTCCGCTCCCTTGTTAGCCTTTTGCAGAGACTGTTCCCCCTGGGACACCCTGGTCCACTCCTCATTTACTCCCAACTATCCCCTACAACCTCATGGCAGCTATCCCTGCAACTACAGAAGGTATAACAACTTCCTGTTTACGTGCTCCCTCCTCACTATCCAAGGGCCCAAACACACCTTCCTGTAGTTCACACAATCTAGTCTCCCGCATTCACTGTTCACAGTGTAGTCTTCTGTACTTTGAGTAGACAAAGCATAGACTGGGTGACGACTTCACAGAACACCTATGTTCTGCTGCAAAATTGCCCCTGAGCTTCCAGTTGCCTGTCACTTCAACAACCATCGTGTTCCTTGGCCAACATCTCTGTCAGGCTTGCTACAGCGCTCCAGTGAAATTCAGCGCAGGCTGGAAGAACAGCACCTCATTTTGTGCTTGGGGACATTGAAGCCTTCTGGACTTAATACCAAGTTCAAACCTTTTGAGGCCATGTCCTTACTCCCACATCTCCTAATCCATCTCCTCCAACCCCCCTGACACCCCCAACACACAGACACACACGTATACACATGTACACACATGTACACACACGTACGCGCACACACACATGTACAGACACGTATATACACATGCACAAACTCATGTATGCACACAAACACGTACACACACACGTACGCACACGTACGCACACACACACACACGTATATAGACACACACGTATATACACACACACGCACATGCACACTCACCCAGCCTTGTCATCAGGGTTTGCTCCCACACACAGTCTATTTGAGACTCTCTCCCTCTCTCTCTCTCACCTCTCTCCCTCGTCTCCTCACCTCCCCATCCAATCTTCTGTACAAATACCAACCTACCATCAAGCTACCATCAGTTCCAAAGAAGGATCACTGGACATGAAACATTAACTCTGATTTCTCTCCATGGATGTTGCTGGAGCTGCTGAGTTTTTCCAACAGTTTCTATTTTTTTTTCAGTTTGTGACTAAATCCAAACCTGACGACTGATATAACGTTCTTCAACCCACATTGTCACCATCCAGAGTAATGCGGGAAAAGCTGAAATGGGAAGAAAAGATCCTAACGTTTGGGTTGGATTTTATACATTGTTGTCAACTCTCCTGTGAGAACAGATCTGTGATCCAAGGTTGTACGCAGTGAGTAAAGATGGCTGGGTTAGGTGTTGTTTGGTTCCACATTCAGGATACACAGGATCTGTGAGCAATGAAGCAAACAGCAATGTCCAACAGAACACCTAAAGGTCAATCATAATGTAAATATAAACAGGGAGACCAATCTTCATGAATTGTTGGAAATGCAAAGGGATTGACAAAGCAGACGCAGGTGCCTATGATGAGAAATCACACTCTTACATTCCAGAATTACAGCTAATGTTGCAAATCCTTCAAAAAAGTTGTAATGAGGAAAAATGAAAATTGACCAGTTTGGAAGATAATATGAGGGAAGGTTATAACCAGAAATGCTTGGGTAGGCAATTGAGATTGGGAAGAAAGTTCTTGTGAGACAGAGACAAAGAGAGAGAGAGAGAGAGCGAGAGAGAGTCAGAGAGGCAGGTCAGAGACAGAGACAAAGAGAGTCAGAGGCAGAGAGATGGATGGACAGAGAGAAGAGAAAGACAGGCAGAGATAGTCTAAGACAGAAAAACAGAGAAAATGTGAGAGAAAGTCAAAGACAAAGAGAGATTGAAACAAAATGAGCTTGGGATAGAGAGAGAATCCAACAGAATTCAGAGAGTCAGAGAGCGAGACAGAGAGTCAGAGACAGAGAGAGAGTCAGAGAACCAGACAGAGTCACAGACAGAGAGTCAGAGAACCAGACAGAGAGTCAGAGACAGAGAGAGAATCAGAGGCAGAAGCAAACAGACAATAAAAAATGTTAATTGATTAACCGAATGTGTATTATAAGTATAGATATTTTAAATTTCTAGCATTCCTGTAATAATTTTATAAACTACTGAAGACAATAAGTTGTAAAATAATGTCTTGCACAAAATGATGTTGCACTTTTGACACGCAACAACCTTAAAATGCTGGATGATTGAGAGAAGCAATGGCTAAGCATATTTGAATATTTAAAAAAACGTTTCCCTGAACAAACTGTTCCTCAACTCTTAAGTTGCACATTACATGGTATAACTTTCTTGTCCTTACAAAATGAAAAATCATCCAATTTACCATAAGCATCGCTACAGAAGATCATAATCCTGTAAAACAGTTGTTCAATTAGTTTTCTTTGAAACATTCAACACTTCTTTTTTTGTCAGTTTCAAAACTTATTAAGAACTGGATAAATTTATATTCACATCTTTTCAGCAAATTGTTTTCTGGTTTGTTTAAATGGCATTTTCTAGTTTATCATAATTTTTTGGCATAAAGAAAGTAAAGAAATAGGGTTCATTTTAGATCTGACTGGGTATAAAGGGCAAGTTGATTAAAAACAGTAAAAAAACTTACTTCCTCTTTTTCATGGAGCATGATGTGAGCTTTAAGGCTGGCCACACGGGAGAACTTCTTGCTGCAGACGGGACAAGTCGGGTCAATTGCATTGTGAGTAGCTTTGTGCAATATGAGATTAATCTCCATATTAAAGGATGTTGAGCATTGGTCACATCGGTAAGGCTGCATTAACAAACAAAGCAAAAATGTAATGAGTTTCAAAGTGTTAAAAATGTATATAACTTTTCTGAGCTAACACAGAGCCATCATATAATATTAAACATTACACACATTTACAGCTTTTCAAATATTTCACCTTGGATCTGAATGGTTTCTTAAGGGGCTTGACATATATTTAAGGGTGAGATAGGTAGATTCTTGAGTGTAAAGGAATTGAGGGTCATAGGGAAAGGGCAGAAAAGTGGATGCGAGGCATGTTAAATTAATCACTATTTAATTGAATGGCGGAAGAGGCTCAAAGGCTGAATGCCTACACCTGCTCTTATTTCTTATGGATATGCATAGGAACAGGAGTATGTCATTCAGCCCCTTATACCGTGTGTGTGTGTGTGTGTGTGTGAGTGAGGGGAGAGAGAGAGAGAGAGAAAGAGAGTGTGTGTGAGAGATAGAGAGAGAAAGAGAGAGAGAGAATCAAAGACGCAAAGAGAAAGAGAGTCAAACAGATAGAGGGAGAGTGAAAGAGAGAGACAGACACAGAGAATCAGAAACAGGCAAACAGAGATGGCAGGATTGATGGATGAGGATTGTTAGGAATATATTCACTGAAGTTCAAACAAATGAGCAGGGAATCTCACTGAAACCTCAAAACTGCAAACAGAAATAGACAGGGAAATTGAAGGAAGGATGTTCCTGAAGACCAGGGAATGCAGACGTGGTGGTCATAGTCTAAAGTTATGGGATAAACCATTTAGGACCGAGGTGAGGAGATATTTCTTGACCCAGAGAACAGTGAGCCTGTGAAATTCTCTGCTACAGACAATTATTGCCGTCAAAACATTGAATGTTTCAAAGACGGAGTTCTGAGTTTTATAGGACTAAAGGGATTAATGGAAAGCAGGGGAACAGGGTACGGAATTGTATGCTGTGAATGGTAGAGCAGGATTGATGGGCTGAATGGCCTACTCCTGCTCCTATTTCCCATGTTTCTCTGTTTAACCAATCTGTTGTCGATGTCCATGACAGTATTGGTAGGAGGAAACAGTGGAAGCAGCCTGTGAGAGAGAATGGACGATCCCACAGCCAACTTTCTGAAATGTCACATTGCTCCCATGAATGGTGGTGGCCAGTTGAACAAGTAATTCAAGGAGGAATCTCCACTCCTCAACACAAAGGTCAATAATGGGTGAGCCCAGCACATCAATGCACAGGACAAGGTGAAACCATTCATAACCATCTACAGCCTGAGGCTTCGAGTGAATGATTCATTTCAGCCTCCTCCTGAAGAATTCAGATTCACAGCTTCCAGTCTTCAGCCATTTGCAATCACTCCACAGGATCTCGAGAAACAGCCAAGTGCACTGGCCACAGCAAGGCGCTCTATGCCATCCAGAACAAACTGACTGGTACCAATTTGAACTCTCTGACAACACCTATATCGGTGTGCCATGGCTGCTGGATCATTTACAGACTATGCCGCAGAAATATACAAAGCTTCCAAATCTGTGACCACAACCAACACAAAGGACATGGGAACTCCACCTGCTGCACGTTTCTCACCAATTACACCGTCCCAACTTGGAACCCTCACTGGCAGCATCTGTGAAGAGAAATCAAAGTTAACATTTTGGGTTCGGTGACTGGGGTAGTTCTCAGCAAGAGTCACCACACCTGAAACGTTAACTCTGATTTCTCCTCACATGTGATGTTAGACCTGCTGAGCTTTTCCAGCAACTTCCGTTTTTGTCTCTGATTGAGAGCATTCACAGTTCTTTTGGTTTTAATTTGGACCCCTCACTGTTCCTTCTAAATTGTTGGTTCAAAATACAGGAATCCCTCCCTCCCAGGACTCTGGGTATACCTCCAGCACACAGACTGCAGCTGACCATAAGGCAAGAGCACAGATGCTAGGCTTATAATCCAGAACCCCAGGTTAATGTTCTGGGGTCATGGGTTCGAATCCCACCAAAGCAGATCCTGAAATTTGAATTCAATAAAAAAAATGGAATTAAAAACTAGCCAAATGACAACCATGTAAACATTGTCAATTGTCATAAAGGATTACTTGGTTCATTAATGTCTTTCAGTGCTGCCCTTCCCTGATCTGGCCTGTATGTAACTCCAGAGCCATAGCAATGTATTTGACTCTTACCTGCTCTCTGAAATGGCTCTAACAAGCCACTCAAAGGGCAATTAGGAGCAGGCAATTAATGCTGGCCCAACCAGAGACACCCACATTGCATGAATGAACAGACAAAAGATCAAAAGTCATTCCAGCAACATCACAATTCCTGATACGGGTGAATGGATATAAAATAAAATATTCACTTCAGCAGCTGAAAGCTGCTTTTCAAATACAATCCTCAAATATAAGTCAAGTACAGCAGATGGTGAAGATTGTAAATCAAAACCGGGAGTGACAGAGAAACTCAGCAGGTCAGGCAGCAACATGGAAGATACAGAGTTAATGTTCGTAGTCCGGTCTGACTCTTTGTTCAGAGCTGCAAAGGGCTAGAAAGTGCTCTGGTATTTAATTTACTGACAAAGGGGAGAGAAGCCCACTCTGTGACCCCTCAGCACCTGGTTTACTCGCCCCTCCTTCCCTTTGTTAACAACAGAATCCCATCATTTCTCAGCCCCCTTCAGTTCCAAAGAAGAGTCATGGGATTCAATGTCTCTCGTCATGAGAAGCTGTCCGACTTGCTGAGATTCTTCAGCACTTTTTATTTTAATTTTAAATGGAATCCTTCCATTCTCCTTTTCTTTTGTGATCAGTCAATGACTGGAAATGCCAGATTCTCCCATCTTCTGCAGTTTCTCAGCCGGTGCTGTTCCCTCCTACTCTGCCTAAATCAGATTCACTTTCAGGGAAATCTCAGTCAGAAATTAATTGTTTAGTTTTAAAGAAAACAATTTTGAAAACGGTTCTCTGTTTCTCTTATCAAATCACACGCATTTAACACGACATTGTACTGACTCAACAATCAGTGTGATGATGATCTTATGGTTCTGACCAGTTTAACAGCATCAAAATTTACACCGAGTAAAAGGCTGAAAGAATAATAACACCAATATTGCTAAAGACGTTTTCTCTGCCTGAACGCGTCAAATCTATATTGATCCCATTATTAATCTGAATAAAAAATAAAAAGGGACAATTCCCTTTCCAATATAACAGGAATATACTGATGATGTGATCGAGGAATAATTTTAAAGTCATTCTCACCTATCGGATGAATCCAATGTGTGATCTGGAGAATGAGCTGTTTTGTATAAAAAACTGATCAGCAATAAATTACTTCCACATTCAGGAGCCAAATGGGTGTGTAGGTGTAGATGGAAAGGTTCTCATCAGGTGTGTCGCGATATCAGGAAGTTCTGCAGTAAAAGCTTTTCGGATTAAAGGAACAGCAGGACTTTGGACAGTTTTTTTTCACTTTTGTAGTGCAGTGATGGTCATTTCTTTCATTCATTCATGGGATGAGAGTATCACTGGCTTGCATTTACGAGGGGGGCACTGACCAGGCCAGAATTTATTGCTCATCCCTAATTGCCCAGAGGGCAGTTAAGAGGCAACCACATTTCTGTGGGTCTGGAGTCACATATAGGCCAGACCAGGGAAGAATGACATTTTCTCTCCCTCAGGGATATTAGTGAAACAGATGGGCTTTTCCCTCAACAATTTATAATGGATTCATGGTCATCATTAGAGTCTTAATTTTCGAGTTTTATTGAAGGTAAATTTCACCATTACCATGGCAAGACACAAATCAAGGTTGCCAGAATACTATTGGGGTCTCTTGTTTAACAGTTGAAAAGTGTGGCGCTGGGAAAGCACAGCAGGTCAGGCAACATTCGAGGAGCAGGAGAGTTGACATTTTGGGCAGAAGCCCTTCATCAGGAATGTCGGGGCGGTTAAAGAGGCCTGAGAGATAAATAGGATAGTGGGGGTAGGGGTGGGGGGAGGTAGCTGGGAAGGTCTAAGGTAAATGCAGGTGGGGTATGATGTGACAGGTTAGAGTGGAGGGTGGAGCGAATAGGTGGGAAGGAAGGTGGACAGCTAGGACATTTCAAGATGGCAGTGCCGAATTGGAGAGTTGGTTCTCAAATGAGGTGGGGGGAGGGGAGATAAGGAAACTGATGAACTTGATGTTGATGTCACGTGGCTGCAAGGTCCCAAGGCGGAAGATGAGGTGTTCTTCCTCCAGGCGTCGGGTGGTCTGGATTTGGCGGTGGAGAGGGCCCAGGACTTGCATGTCCTCTGCAGAGTGGGAGGGAGAGTCAAAGTAGTTGGCCACAGGGCAGTGGGGTTATTTGGTGCGTGTGTCCCACAGATGTTCTCTGAAAAGCGAGTTGGCGTCCAATGAAGAGGAGACCACATCAAGAGCAACGGACACAATAGATGAGGTGTTGGATGTGCACGAAAATCTCTGCCGATGTGAAAAGATCCTTTGGGTCCTTGGATGGAGGTGAGGGGCGAGGTTTGGGCACAGGTTTGACACCTCTTGTGGTGGCAATGGAAGGTGCCGGGAATGGAGGGTGGTTTGGTGGATGGCGTGGACCAATGACGGAGTCACATAGGGAATAGTTTCTGCGGAATGCCGATAGAGATGGGGTGGGAAAAATATCTCTGGTAAAGGGGTCTGACTGTAGATGGTGGAAATGGTAGAGGATGATGCATTGTATCTGGAGATTAGTGGGGTTCAAGGTGAGGTGTAGGGGAGTTCTATCCTTGTTGTGGTTGGAGGGGTGGGGTTCAAAGGTGAAGGTTCGGGAAGTAGAGGGCTTTGTTGACCACGTGGGAAGGGAAATTGTGGTTGTTGTAAAAGGAGACCATATGGGATGTCCTGGAGTGGAATTGCACTCCCTGGGAGCAGGTATGGCAGAGGCAGAGGAATTGGGAGAAAGGACTGTGTTTTTACAAGAGGGAGTGTGGAACGAGGAGTAATCCAGGTAGTTGTGGGAGTGGGTGGGTTTGAAATGAATGTCCATGTTGAGTTGGTATTCGGAGATGGAGACAGAGAGGTCCAGGAAGGGGAGGGAGGTGTCTGAGATGGTCTAGGTGAACTTAAGGTCAGTGTGGAAGATGTTAGTGAAGTTGATGAACTGTTCAACCTCCTTGTGGGAACACGAGGTGGCCCCAATTCATCAACAGTTCATCAACTTCACTTTGACCTTTCCACCTGGATCTACCTATTGCCTTCCCAGTTACCATGCCCCCAGCCTCATCTCACCCTCCTATTTATCTCGCAGCTCCCTCTGATGAAGGGCATATAAAACCAAAAACCACACAACACCAGGTTATAGTCCAACAGGTTTAATCGGAAGCACTAGCTTTCGGAGCGCCGCTCCTTCATCAGGTGGTTGTGTGATTTGCTGCAGGAATTTGGATCAGCACCATTAGGTTGTGATAGTCTGTTGGGTTTTCAGATAGGTTAAGTTATTCAGTATTCGGTTTCCTTTTGTTTGTGTTTCATTCGGTAATCTTATGAATAAATTCTGTTTTGTTTAAAACTAAGTGTTTTGACCAACTGCATCTCTCCTGGAATATCCACCTTACAACTACTTAAAACAACTCGGAAAGTTAGGGCCGGGGGCTGGGCTACTTTCTTGAAAGGGGCCTGGTCTGATCCATAACAAGTATTTCCCCATCTCCTGTGGTTCCACACAAAGGCCGCATTGCTGATCTTTGAGGGGTCCTATTCTCTCCTTAGTTACCCTTTTGTCCTTAATGTTTTTAATAAAATCCCGCTGGAATCTCCTTAGCCCTATTTGCCAAAGCTATCTCATGTCCTCTTTTTGCTGTTCTGATTTCCCTCCTCAGTATACTCCTACTGCCTTTATACTCTTCTAAGGATTCACTCGATCTCTGCTGTCTATACCCAACATATGCTTCCTTTCTTTTCTTGAACGAAACCTCAATTTCTCTAGTCATCCAGCATTCTCTACAACTACCAGACTTGCCTTTTATCCTAACAGGAACATACTGTCTCTGGACTCTCATTATCTCATTTTTGAAAGCTTCCCATTTTCCATCTATCCCTTTTCCTGCAAACATCTGCACCCAATCAACCTTTAAAGTTCTTGTCTAATACCATCAAAATTAGCCTTCCTCCAATTTAGAACTTTACCGTAGAGATTCTGTCTATCCTTTTCCATCACTATTTTAAAACTAATAGAGATTGCACTCAAGGACTCCTTGCAGTCCTCAGTCAGGCACCCCTCCTGTTTGCAGTTCCTGCACAGGGTCACTTTTCAGTCCACCGTCATGTCCCCTGACCTCCCCAGGTTTGGCACTCTCTTGGCTGCCTCACATACTTCAGGCGGTCACGGCTCCCTCCGATCACAAACTATTGTCCACCTTCAGCATCACCCTGACCTGCTGCTTGCTGGTCCAGATTCTGAAGGGGTTTTCTACATCGATGTTGCCTCCTTTATGTTGTATGTACCTTCGCAGGAAGGTCAGGACAACTGCAGTCGGGATGGGGGAGTTGTACAACTGGGCCCCTCTGTGCCGGGAGAATGAGCAAAGGTGCTGCAGGCAGAATGGAGAGGATACCCTCACCTCCTTTCTCCTTCAGGAGACACTCACATTGCTTCATCCTGAATGTCATGTCCCCTCTGGGTATATACATCTTAGACACACTATCTTCAAGAATGGCTGGGCTGTGTTGGATATGGAATGCTTCCTGAGGCTGGTCACTGTCAGAATTGTGGTGATGGTCTCTGAGACTGATTCCACAGGTTAGAGACAGAAATGAAACCCACACTGTGTCAGTAACTTTTGTATGGTTCTCCCGCACCTTCCCCCCACCCCACTGGTGTCTCACAGTGCCAGAGACCCGGGTTCAATTCCTGCCTCAGGCGACTGACTGTGTGGAGTTTGCACGTTCTCCCCGTGTCTGCGTGGGTTTCCTCCGGGTGCTCCGGTTTCCTCCCACAGTCCAAAGATGTGCAGGTCAGGTGAATTGGCCATGCTAAATTGCCCGTAGTGTTAGGTAAGTAAGGGGTAAATGTAGGGGTATGGGTGGATTGCGCTTCGGCGGGTCGGTGTGGACTTGTTGGGCCGAAGGGCCTGTTTCCACACTGTAATGTAACCTAATCTAAATCTGAAAATCCCCAGCAGTGGGAAAGAGTTACAGCGAGATGGCGATTGTTGCTGCAATGTGCACATCTCATTGGTGTCGAATGTCAGGTGTCTGTCCCACTCCATATTTGGATCTGTTTTTATCATGTTCAGTTATGTGGGTGTTTTAACATTTGCAATCATCTGTGTGAAATGTTCATGCAAGATGTCAGTCCATTAGCATTCCTTTGCAATGTATTTAGCTGTCATAAAATACAATGTCAAACTCGCCTAATGTCGTCATTCTAGAGATTGACATTTGCTCTTGCTCACATCCCCAGTATTTACTGAATGGGAAACTATATAACACCCGATCTAGCCATTATCACACACACACAGCTCATGATTCCTGGATCCTGGATGTATTCCAACAAGTAGGTGATGGCGATTTTTAAATCCCTACCCTTGCCAAATTGGGAATGATCTTTGCTCAGTCCCATCCCATTTGTAACGTTCCTCTTACTGGAGACTGCCTTTGAATAATGGGAAGCAGATTTGTTCTGATAGGTGAGACAGCAGTAATTATATTTCTCAGACTTATTCTTTCAGTTTTTAAGAAGATATGAAGTAAGCATCTCTTGGACAAGTCAGAACAAGTCATAAACTTATCCAAGAGTCTAGCCAGAGGGAGGAACTGAAATAAATTAGTCCCAGTCAGTGAGCTGTTTTGGAGAAATTAATGGGACTGAAAACTGACAAATCCCAGGAACCTGATAACATTTCCTCTCAAGTTTTGAAGGAGAATGCTACAGAGGTATTGAAAGTATTGCCGATCAGCTTTCAAATGTCTGTTCCTGTTGAATGAGTGTGCAATAATCTGGCAGAGTATAACATAACATATAACGAGTGAAGCTGTTCCCTTGGCAGGCAGAATGACAAGTATTAATTAAGAAGAGCAGGATGCTGAAATCTGAGGTAACAATGTTTTGTTTTCAATCAGACCTTGACAATGCTTTGTGGTAAAGAATTGCACAGATTCATTGCCCTCTGACAGAAGAAAATTGCTCTCCATCTCTGCCTCCATCGGGAGCTGTATGAAGGATACAGAGATTGCTGTGATTTTAGAGAGGCATAATCTAATTAAAGATTATCTGCATAGCTTTGTGCATAGGAAACTGTGTCTCACAAACTTGAAGATAAGACTAAAACGATGGATGAGGGCAGAACGGCATGTACTTTTGTGAAACTTTTGACAAGGTTTTGCATGGTAGACTGATTAGCAAAGTTAGATCACGTGGGACACAGGGAGAGCTTGACAATTGGATAAAAAAAATAGCTTGATAATAGGAGACAGAGGATAGTGGTGGAGGGTTGTTTTTCAGACTGAAGGCCTGTGTACAGGGTAGGTACTGGGTCCACTGTTGTTTGTCATTTATAAAAACAATTTGAATGAGATTTTAGGAGGCATGGTTTGTAAGTTTTCAGATGACACCAAAATTGGTGGCATGGTCTAGAGTAAAGAAGATTATGTAAGATTACAAAGGAATCTTGATCAAATGGGCCAATGGGTTGAGGAGTTTAATTTTGATAAATGCAGGGTAGTACATTTTGGTAAAATGAATAAGGGCAGGGCTTGCACAGTTAGTGGTATGGCCCTGGGTAGAGGTGTCAGACAGACTGACCGAGGCATTCAGGTATGAAGTTCTTTTAATGTTGCCTCACAGATAGACAGTGTGATTATGAAAGCGTATAGCATATTTGCCTTCATTGCTCAAGCCATTGAATACAGGTGTTGGGACACTATGTTAAGGTTGTACAAGACGTTTGTAAGGCTACGTTTCGAATATTGTGTACGGTTCTGATCACCGTATTGTAGGAAGGATATTATTAAATTGGAGAGGGTTTAGAAATGATTTACCGTGATGTTGCTGTGAGTGGAGGGTTTGAGTTATAAGGAGAGCCTGTTTGGATGGGTCATTTTCACTAGAGCATAAAGGGCTGATGGGGAACCTTACAGAGGTTTATAAAATCATGAAAGGCATAGATAAGGTAAGTAGCAAAGGTCCTTTCTCTAGGCTGGGAATGGTTAAAACTAGAGGGTATATTTTTAATGTGAGAAGTGAAAGATTTTAAAGGTGCAAGTTTTCACACATTGAATGGAATTACCTGCCAGAGGAAATGGTAGGTGCATGTACAGCAACAGCATTTAAATGATATCTAGACAGGTATATGAATAGGAAAGATTTACAGGGATATGGGCAAAATGAAGGCAAGTGGGACGTGTTTAGTTTGGGGAACTTGGTCAGCATGGACAAGTTGGACCAAACGGTCTGTTTCTGTGCTGTATGACTCAATGACTCAAAATTTATTTCCTCACTTTTTATTATTTTTTGGTCACCTTTTATTGACTTTAAAAACTCTTCCAATCTCCTTGCTTATCACTAATCCTTGTCATATTGTACATTCTTTTTCGTTCAATCTAATACCTTAATATCGCTGGTTAACCATAGATGGCTTACCCCTTCCTAAACTGCTACTTTCTTACTGGAATATATATGTCTTTGCTGTGAGTCATAAACTATTTTCGTAAACATCTGCCATTGTTCTTCAACCATCTTTGTTGTTAAACTCCTTTCCAGCTAGTCCTACACTCTCCTGCATAGGGGGAAAAACCTCAGTCCATCTACCCTGTCAACTCCCCTCAGAATCTTATATATTCAATAAGGTTGCCTCTAATTTTTCTCCAATAAGTACAGGGACAACTGACTTGATGCTTCCTCGTAGAAAATCAAGCTGATAAATAATTTCTACTCTCTTGCCAATGTGACTATGTCGATCCTTAAATGAGGGCATCAAAATTGTTCAATGTATTCTAGGCGTAGTCTAATTTGTGTCTTGGTTTAGTTTTTGTGCCCAGAGCTGTGCCGAAGTTGAAGTAACATCTTTTAATTAAATTTATCTTCTAAATTGGCTAACTTTCCATTTGTCTTTCCTGTTACCTGCTGAACTTGTGCACTCGCTGTTTCTGTCCTATACACAAGGACCTGCAAATACATCCACATGCAGCTTTTTGGAATCCTTCCCCATATAAACAATACACAGCTCTATGTTGTTCCTGCTAAAGTGCACAACCTCACATTTCTCCACATTAAATTCCATCTGTCAAGTTTTTGCCCACTCTGTGAGCTTGTCTGTATCCCTCTGTAGAATCTATCTACCTTCCTCACCACTAGTCTTCTCATCTATCATAATGTCATCACAAACCTGGCTTTGTTCGTTCAAAACTGCTCACACAATCCATTGATATATCCTGCAAAGAATTGTGCCAAGGGCACTGGGGCCTGTGGTACTGCACTGCTCAGAGGATTCCATCCTGAAAATGCCCCATATCCCAACTCTCTACCTTCTATTCATTACCCAATCCTCTATCCAAGCTAACAGACCATTTGCAACACCATGGGTTCTTATCGTCATAAGTAACCTAATGTGTGGTATTTTGTCAAATGCCTTCTGAATATCCAGTTATGTTACATCTACTGCTTCCCCTTTATCAACCCTCTTGTCACCTTCTGAAAAAGTTCTAGTAAATAGTCAGTTAGACTTGAAACGTTAGCTCTTTTCTCTCCTTACAGATGCTGCCAGACCTACTGAGAATTTCCAGCATTTTCTCTTTTGGTCTCTTCGTCTCCATCTCTGGTGACTGACTGACCACAGACATCTGCTACAAACCCACAGACTCCCACAACTACCTGGATTACATCTCCTCCTACCATGCCTCCTGTAAAAACGCCATCCCTTATTCCCAATTCCACCGTAGAAAATCGCAGATTGCCTCCTTCTTCAAAGACTGCAATTTCTCCAATACATCTCCTCTAATTCACACACCTCTGCCCTTGAACCCCACCTCTCCCAATACAACAAGGACAGAACCACTCTGGTCCTCACCTTCCACCCCACCAACTTTCATATACAATGCATCATTCTCCACCACATCCGCCACCTAAAAACAGCTTGGAATTTGTGTTGCAGACGTTTCGTCCCCTGTCTAGGCGACATCCTCAGTGCTTGGGAGCCTCCTGTGAAGCGCTTCTGTGATCTTTCCTCCGGCATTTGTAGTGGTTTGTATCTGCCGCTTCCGGTTGTCAGTTCCAGCTGTTCGCTGCAGTGGCCGGTATATTGGGTCCAGGTCGATGTGCTTATTGATTGAATCTGTGGATGAGTGCCATGTCTCTATGAATTCTCTGGCTGTTCTCTGTTGAATTCCTAGAGGCATGGCACTCATCCACAGATTCAATCAATAAGCACATCGACCTGGACCCAATATACCGACCACTGCAACGGACAGCTGGAACTGACAACCGGAAGCGGCAGAGACAAACCACTATAAATGCCGGAGGAAACATCACAGAAGCGCTTCA